>NC_132886.1:12775244-12935244 GCF_030463535.1 Salminus brasiliensis
GGGGAGAAATTGGTATTTAGGAAGGAACAATATGAGATGAAAGTGGAAGTTGTAGAAGTCTGACTCCAACCATTAATGGCTAGGGCAAAGATGGTCGTTAGTTAGGTGAGTGTGATTTAATGGTTTAATGATTGGTTCAGTTTGGTTCAGCTGGAGTCTGTTTCTCACTGGTTTAGTTTAACTGAAGTCTGCATCTAATCGATTGGTTTATGTTTAGCTGCATATAAACTGTTTAATCTACATCTCACTAGACATGTTTACATGCAGCCTGATAATCTGTAAATAATCCAACTAATAGCTAAATTGGAATAGAATCCGTCTATTTAGACACCTCTACTGACTCCACTGATCAGTTTAGTATATTTGCAGTCTATATCTCACTGGTCTGTTCGGTATAGCTGGAGTTTATACTCCACTGATTAGTTTGGTGTCGCTGGAGTTTATACTCCACTGATCAGTTTGGTGTCGCTGGAGTTTATACTCCACTGATCAGTTTGGTGTAGCTGGAGTTTATACTCCACTGATCAGTTTGGTATAGCTGGAGTCTATACTCCACTGTTCAGTTTGGTGTAGCTGGAGTTTATACTCCACTGATTAGTTTTGGTGTAGCTGGAGTTTATACTCCACTGTTCAGTTTGGTGTAGCTGGAGTTTATACTCCACTGATCAGTTTGGTGTCGCTGGAGTTTGTACTCCACTGATCAGTTTGGTGTAGCTGGAGTCTATACTCCACTGATCAGTTTGGTGTAGCTGGAGTCTATACTCCACTGATCAGTTTGGTGTAGCTGGAGTCTATATCTCACTGATCTGTTTGGTATAGCTGGAGTCTATATCACACTGATCTGTTTGGTAGAGCTAGAGTTAATGTTCCACTGATCAGTTTGGTAGAGCTGGAGTCTATACTCCACTGATCAGTTTGTTGTAGCTGGAGTCTATATCTCACTGATCTGTTTGGTATAGCTGGAGTCTATATATTACTAATCAGTTTGGTGTAGCTGGAGTCTATACTCCACTAATCAGTTTGGTGTAGCTGGAGTCTATACTCCACTTATCAGTTTTGTGTAGCTGGAGTCTATATCTCACTAATCAGTTTGGTGTAGCTGGAGTCTATATCTCACTGATCTGTTTGGTGTAGCTGGAGTCTATATCTCACTAATCAGTTTGGTGTAGCTGGAGTCTATATCTCACTGATCTGTTTGGTATAGCTGGAGTCTATATCTCACTAATCAGTTTGGTGTAGCTGGAGTCTATACTCCACTAATCAGTTTGTTGTAGCTGGAGTCTATACTCCACTAATCAGTTTGTTGTAGCTGGAGTCTATACTCCACTTATCAGTTTGGTGTAGCTGGAGTCTATACTCCACTTATCAGTTTTGTGTAGCTGGAGTCTATATCTCACTAATCAGTTTGGTGTAGCTGGAGTCTATACTCCACTAATCAGTTTGGTGTAGCTGGAGTCTATACTCCACTTATCAGTTTGGTGTAGCTGGAGTTAAGGTTCCACTGATTTGTTTGTTGTAGCTGGAGTCTATATCTCACTGATCAGTTTAGTACAGCTGTAGTCTATGTTCGACTAATCAGTTTGGTAGCGCTGGAGTCTATAACATATTGGTTTGGTGGCACTCTATGGTTGTACTGTTATTAGTCTACAACCCCTAACTGGGCTGGCAGAGGTGAAATGGACCGAAATGGTCTCTGTGCTTGGATTCAGCTTTTCAAGATTTTTGCATTTGAACTACTAGGTACATTAGGATCACTTCTTTTGGTGTTCCTCCTCTTCTATTAGTCTTTCTCAGTGTGGAATAGCAGAAAGCACCATGCATAAAGTGCAGAAAGTGGAAAGGGGAAATTGAGAGCTATTGTCAGCAGGTCTCTGCGGTGAAGTGTCCAGGGTCTGTCTTTTCAGCAGTAGCCAGGTGCCCGATGCCCATATTTTCCCTGGCATACTAACGCACACCACTGGCATGAATAATACATAACAGTGGCCTGGGAGCTTGATCTCCCTGTGGGGGCTTGAGCTGAGGAGAACCTCCTCAGGCAAATCATCTTAGTCATCTTCAGATCAGCTAGCACCAACACACTTACCTACAGACACACGCAATCACACAAATCCATTTTTTGTCTTTTTACTAATGTTTACCAGTCTCAGTGCTTACGAATTTTGGAATGTCATCTCAGTTGTTTGAAAGCTTTATGCTACCTCTGAAACAGCATACTGACTGGGGTACTCTAACACCACTTCAACAGTTTGGACTGGATGTACTTAGTCAGCCTTCAGCCAAGCATACTGTTATTATTTAGCAGTAAGGTGAGGACACATAAAATTATTTCAAAATATGTGCAGATGCCAATGAGGCAAAATCTGAAATTATGGCTGAAAATATGCAATGAAATACAATAAGATGTATGCTCATGCTTCTAGTCTGAATGTCAAGAACAGTTTGTTTCATTTCTTTGCATTCTTTATTGATGAGCTTGACTTGACTAGGCCACAGAATTTTGAAATTCTTTCCGTTGATCTGTTCTTGATTAAATTCTAAACTTGTTCAAAGGTCTTTCACATTCTGATACAGTATTCTGAGTATCTCTGTTTGTTTATTGATGGGTGCCAGAACACTGACCTGTATTTTAATGATATTCAAATCGTCCATGTCCATGGAACAGTCGGTTTTCTTCTGTTTTGCTGGGTTGTGTACATCTTCCTTCGGCTCCATTACCACTTTCATCTCAGGGTGAAAATGAATTGTTAACTTTTTTTAAATCTTACACAGTAAAAATGTATACAGGAAGTCCCTGTCAATCCAACATCCAAGGTGGTCAGATAAAACGGCCAAAGTTACGGTGCCACAGCAAACTTTGTTGGCCAGAAACATATTCAATGCAAAAGCAAATGCCAATGACGGGCCAAAGCTTTGCATATGCAAGGTCCTGCTGTCCAAACTCAATGTGCGTTCTTACGTTACTGTGCTGGTTAAAACCACAGATATACATACTAGATGCAACATCGGGTCCTGCCAGGTGCATCAACGGCGGCGCCATCTTAGGGCAGTCAACTTGAAATTGTATACACAGATTGATTGATTTTGAAATGCCGCAGAATTGTGCAGCTTTTGGCTGTTCTACGAGAGGTTTGGCATAAAAGTGGCATTAGTTGTGTTTAGCTAATTAAATTGGTCTTGTTTGATTGGTTGATTGCAAACAGCTGAAAGTTTAAATTTAGCTAATAAACCTATTTTAATGCTAATACAGTACACATGTATTTTTTACAAGCGGATCTTTAACATGGTGGATGCGCAGACGTATTGCTTTAGAACATCAGACAACATAGCATCTAGGCAGTATATCTGTGTCAGGGTGTCAGGGGGTTGATAGAGGACAAATCACGATCAAAAATGGTTTGCTATGACAGTTGACTGTAAAAAAGCACACCAGCGTTGTGCTCCTTGCATGAAATGCATGAAATGCATCACATAATTAAACACAACTATGCTTGAAACCCAGCAGCATATCTCTCCTTTGTGAGCTTCTGATGATTAGCTTAAAGTATATCTGTTTTTATTTGTTTGTTTGTTTTTACTGGGAAACATCTGACTGCAACACTAAGCAGTACATTTCTAAATTCAAGTTTAAGAGCTGTACTAATTTCATGAATTTGAGGCACTGTCCATAGTTATAATGGATGACCTTGGAAACTCCGCAATAGGGGCTATGAGAAACAATGAGGTATTATATTTTAAGCATTTTGCAACTTATCTAAGAGCTTTTCTCTGGCATTATATCTGTCCCTAGGAAAGCCACCGTTGACAAATTTCTCTTATTGCTTATTAATGATCATTATAATCCACTTTTTTAACAGTAAAAATGAGATGAATATATTATTTTAGTGAACCAAGATGATTAAGGGGACCTGATGTTTCTGGTGCAGCTGCTGACAAGTACTTTCATTTGTGTTGTAAATGAATTACCCAGAAGAAGATACAGTAAATTGCCAAAACAAATACTGTAGTAAACTAAATGTAGTATTTTCACATTCTCAAACATTTATAGAAAAATGTAAACACCAAATAAATCAATCAAATCCAATGATCAGTTGTCAGACACACCAGAAAGAACAGAATGGAGATGTCTGGTTTTGCCATTGCTGAAATCTGACAGCCCTAGACATTGAGCAAGTCCTAGAAGAGTGCCCCTCCCTCCACTGGTCAGGAGAACCAGGCTTTTCCTCCATCCTATGTGCAACATATGTGGGCCAAGTGATTACGATGATCAAACTTGTCATCTTAGTGAAACAAAGTTTGATCTGTTGGGGTATGTTGGAATTTCTTCTTGCTCCTTTCTTAGCTTCGAGGAAGGACCAGGCAGTGACTGTTTCATTTGCAAGTCTAGCAACACCTACATTAAAATATTCCACCAGCACAATGCGACACACTTACTGTCAGAAGAAGTGCAAGATTATAATCACTGATGCAGTCGGAGACTGCAGTGGGTAGTGTGTCTCACCGATTCGCAGCTGAGCTTGTGGGGGGCGGTGGGAGGTTGGCAGAGGGGTGGGTGGGTTGTCGTACTGTAAACAAAAAAAGTTTTCCGGCCAATAACTTCCCTAATTGACAGCCTTGAGAAAACAATGGTGCAGCAGTGGTGTTATTGAAGCTGGAGTCCAGCGCTGCAGAGTGTGGAGCCTGGGCCGTGACCTTTTGGACACACTGCTCTTGCTCCCTGCGGATGCCGACAGCAGTGCTTTTGTGTTTGGCTCTGGCTTATGGAATGCCTGAAAAGCATGCAGCTGTCTTTAAGGCACATGTCAGGAAAAGATAGGCCATGACAATAAATAATTGAACTCCTTTAGGGAAGTTCGGGATGAAATCTACGTTAATAATGGATGCTGGCAGAACCGCGCTGCCTCTTTTTCGCAGTTGCACGTTAAACACATTGCACTGTGCACTGTATATGCTTCTCCGACTTCTCTGTTCTCTGTGTAGCGGAATTGAAAGCCATTCAGGAAATCAATAGCAAGCACCTTATCTTGAGCGGCCGCTGTGCCTCCTGTTGATTTATTTCACCCTCCATTTTCTGCATGGCGAAGCTTTGCTACCTGTTTGTTTGTGCTTTGCGGGGCTTTTCGGCTGGTCTTTTGCTTCCTTTCTTTGTTTGCCCGTTTATGTGTGGCTGGGTGACGGTGTGACATTTGTAAAAACTTCTGGCCCTCATGGCGTGTCCGTTGTGGTATTGACAATTCGGATAGATAAGACAATGCGGGGAAAAAATGAGAGTAAGTGCCTTTTTTTGGCCCGGCTCTTTGTGTTGATTTTTTCGACGCCGGAGCCGTAAGCTGTAAAAGAGTGATTGGTATTGAGCCGCGGCCTCTCCACCACCTGCTCATTCAGTGAGCACGCAGAGCACAGCGAGGCGTGTGTGTGAGGCAGGAGAAAGGCTTTCAGTCAAAGGCGGACATTTACACACACACACTCACAACACATACAAATGCACACAAAAAGGCAGAAATTTACAAACAGATAAACATGCATGTGCTGCTTCTCCAAGGCGTCTGTGCGGACAAATGCAGAAAAACAGAACATTTTCCACCAATCACGCCAGCCAGCGCCTTCAGACACAATCTCTGACTCATACATAAGCACACACAAACACACATGCGTGAGCACCTGCAAGCCTAAAGATAAAAAAAGAAAACACAATTTAGGAATCAGAAACACTTGCCATGGAGCGTGCATACACATATATGTGCAAACACACAAATATGCACAGACAGATACAAATACACACACACCCCAGGCTGATTGCCTCACTGGTGGAAACCATTTGCTATTTTGCCAGAGGAGATGGAGGATGGCAGAAGATAGAGAAGTCATAATCTGTGAAAGTTGTGGGGGGAAATAGTTGTAATTAAGCAGAGTGTTAGACTGAGGGCCCATTCCAGATGGAGGTGGAGTCCTAATCTCCTAAAAATGCTTTGGTGCTGAGACCAGTCAAGGTCTTGGAAATGTGCCTTCTTTTGGTCGTGGTCTTAAAGGTTCTGATCATGTCCTTATAGGCTCAGACGTTGTTGTGGGAAAAGAATTGTAACTAACCAGACTGATAAGTATAAGGCCCAGGCTGTGGTGGTCATAGTCTTATAAATTCTGAGGTTGTAGCCCTGCAGTGCCATAGCTCTCAGTCCTGCCCCTGGAAAAAATGCAAGCTCTCATTTGGGAAAATCTGAGAAAGATGGGGAGATGTGGGGTTATATGTCTGTAATTAGGAAGTGTGAAGTCCAAGACTGGAGTCTAAAAAAATCTGCCTTCATCTTGGTTGTTGTCTTGAAAGTTCTGATCATGACCTGAATCTTAGAAGTTGTGAGGTTGTTAGTCCTGCTCCTGGATAAAAAATGAACAAGTTCAAGAAAACAAATCAAGATGAAATGAACTGATAGTCTGTAAAAGACGGGGAGATGTGGGAATGGGGGTGATAAATATAAGGCCCAGGCCGTGGTGGAGATGGAGACTTGGTGCACAGACTAGTCAGGGTCATAGAAAATGTGCGTTAATCATGGTTGTGGTGATAAAAGGTTCTAGGTTGTAGTCTTGCAGTGCAGTAGCTCTGAGTCCTTCACCTGGGAAAAAGGAAGAACTAACTCTTGTTTGGGTCAAGGGTCTTGAAAATGTGCCTTCATCATGGTGGCGGTCTTCAGGGTTCTTATCATAGGCTGAGTCGTGCAGTGCAGTAGCCCTCAATCCTGCTCATGGAAAAAAAAATAAAAAGCTGGCTCTTGTTTTTGTCAATAAACCAAATTAAGGTGACATGAATTGATCCAATTTTAAAATGTACTTAAAGTATTAGCTTTGGAAGAGCATAATTATCTCTACCAATAGATCAGCTTAAATCAATGAAATCAATAAATTAATTGAATTGTGTTTTTGCCAAGTCTTGTTGGATTTGTTGGTTCTTCTAGGGGAACGTACATCCTGATGGGATCTTTGAGTCGAGTCAATGTATTGAAATTTTGTTCAGTCTGTTGCCACCGGCAGCTAGAGAGACTGGCACATGAGACAGGATTTTACTGGCCAGCTTTTAAACTGGCACAGTCGAAAAAATTGCACTGTTGTTGGTTTTAATTATTCCTCTCTCTCCCTCTCTCTCTCTCTCTCATTCTCTCTCTCTCTCTTCTTCTCTCTCACTTGACAAATGAGCTGTTTCAGTGAAATACCATGACTTGTTGAGTTTGTTTGTTTGGTGAGATGAGACTTTTTGAGTAAAACGCACATCTTCATGTTTGCCAATGGTTACTGCACCATTTTATTTGCATACTGGGATATTCCTTCCCCTAATTTACTTAGCATATCTGTGTTATTGTTGTTGGTTTTTTTGTTTGTTCGTTTTTACCATAAACAACCTTTCCATTGCTGTACGGTTCTGTCTTATAGTTGGGTAAAGTCCTGGCTTCATTGTTATTGGCTATCAGAGCTTTATTTGTTGTGTGCTTTTAAACTGACTGGAGTTCCTACCCCATTTAGCTGAACCCCAAGTTGCCCAAGTCAGCTGATCACAATTGCGGTTAGGCTTAAACCAGCAGCATTTGTTGGACTCAGCCATTCACATAAGTGAAATAAGCTGCCCATCATACTTACCAACTCATTGTTGTATCTAACCCTAGACTACCTTCCCATTGGTGTAGAGTTCTGTTCTATATATATGAGTAATTTCCTGGCTTTACTATTTCAATGTATTTCATGTTGCTGAATGTTTTTTAATGGGCTAGCCACTGCAGTAACCATTTTTGCGTTTAGGATTAAATCTACATTTTATGGTTCACGGTAGTTTCTTAAATAAAATAAGCTAAGTCAACAGTTGTTATATAAAGCTTAAATCGAGTTGAAGTGCAACAGAGGACTAAGTTCAACAACTTCAACCAGTTGTGGCAAATTATTTGAGTCCATAAAACTGCCTTAATCTAAAGAAAAGACATTTAATTATGTAGAAATATTTCCCATAATTTAATTAATAGTTTAAACATGTCTATTGCAGGAAAAAAAAAAAAAAAGAAATCTGCAGTGACCATCAGTGAATAGCTGGCAACAAATACTTGTTTCATCACTGATAAGCAGTTTTAGAGTTACTCAAATAAAGTAATCCACAACTTTTGGATAATCAGTGCTGCAGTTTACACTTTTCCTTTAGCCAAGAGCCAAAAGAAGAATTGTGCTGGGATAAAGGTCCACAGCCCCTCCTTCCTATTCACTGTCTCCTAAAGATAGAATTCTCTAAGCTTGGAAAAAGTTAGGTTTAGTCTGAAGGGGCTGCTAAGGGTTTGGGGCATTGCTGGCAACCTTTCATTACTTACTTTAAACACTTCACAGATTTAGGTTGACTGAGGTTCCCTCTGGGTTTTTTGGTTGTGTTTGATTTCGGTTTGGGTTGGGGTGGCAGGGGGTGGGAGGCTATATAATAAGTGGTTTTTGATTCTCTAAGCAGTAAAATATTACTTGTAGTGTGTTTCTCAGTATTCAGTTGGTTATAGTATGGTTCTCAGTAATCTGTTAGTTCTATCAACTTGGTAAATGCAGTAAGACAGATCTCTTCCCGAGCCCACATCACTTTTTGTAGCGCACTTCCCATATACGCAATCAAAGCCACCCAGTCAGTCTTAGACAACAAGTGTGTATTAATTATAAAAGGACAGGAATAGACAATTTAGGACATTTTTTAGGTTTTAGGTTTAAATGCATTATTAATAAAAAAAACTGTAAAACACAAACTGTATATAGCACCGATGGTAAGTTTCCATATCATGGTCTCAGCAAGATCCATTAAAAGTCAAGTTGTGATGAAAAGCATTTGTTACATTCACAGCAAATGAACCAGATTGAAAATCATAACACGTAGCTGCATGCGATAGGCTCATATCAGGCAGACTGAAAGGTCTGAAAGGCTTATTCATCTAGGAAATCTGCGTCATTCCAGTGAATGCAGCTTGAAGGGTAGGACAAATTAAGGACTCAAAGCAGAGGGACCACGGTATTTAAAATGACATGATCTGACTGATCTGCATATTGTTTCATATATTGGCCTATATGAAAAATCTGAGGAGCCCCAGTTTCTGTACTGCTCTGAAGTTCTAGTCCTGGAAAATACAGTGAGTATTTCTGATGATGAGGTGCCTGGGCACCTGCATATTTGCTGTTTAATTTAGAAAAGCAGAACAATACAAAATCAGTTCTCTGTCACACAGTGCTCTACAACACTGGCCAAAACACAGATCCCACATGTCCACTCAAAACATGCAATCAAGAAATGACATGTAGGTCTACCAGGTCTCTTCAGACACACAATACATCTTTTTATCTGTAGCAGCAAACACACACACTCACAGACATGACTATAGGCAATGAGCACACACACATGCTCCAGTGGGTTAGGTGCCATGGAAATCTCAGTAGTGAATGTTAAGAGAGGAGAAAGCGCTAACCCATCACTCCCTCCACCCCCCCACTTCCCGCTGGTCCAGGGGATTGAACAGGTGAAAAGCCACTTTTCTAACAATAACGCCATGGCTGCCTATGATTGAATCATGGGCAAAAAATAGAACTTTGCATAGATCTGGGTCAGTAAGAGTCAAGTCAAGTCAAATTTATTTGTATGGCGCTTTTTACAACTGTTGTTGTCACAAAGCAGCTTTACATAATTAGTAATTAATAAAAAACAGTGGCAAGGAAAAACTTACCTTGATAAAAATGACCAAACCATCCATACTGTTGAACTGCTCTGATCATAATCGTAATATAATAATCATGGTGTAGTAGAACTTAATGTAGTGATGGCAGTGATGGTCAGAGTAATGATAGTTAATAGTGGTAATATTAATAGTGGCAGATAGTTAAGAGTCCATTTAGGTTAAGAGGAAGAGAAAGAAAGGGGGAAGTCGAATCTGGATAGAAAATGATGCAACACATTAAATCATTTAGAACAAAGAATAAAGAAAATACTAATAAATGTAAATAATGAATTACAAATAAAGAAAAGATGTGGGTCTCACTTCATAGCATGTGTCTATAATTAGTATATAGTTCCATATTAACAGTTCTGTAAGAACAACGTAACTTCTAGTGATTCTGTTGTAGTGACACATATGCATTACACTACACTATAGTTTTGACTTGTAATGTAATTAACCAACTATGTCTTAAGGACATTTGTTTCTGACATAACAACCACACCAGGACGTCCACTGATTCTGAAGTGTAGCTTTTTAGATATCTGTGCTAATACTGATTGAAAACAGTATACCAATGGTACGGTAAAGGTCACATTATGTAGGCAATTACACACTTTCTGTAACAATCTGAAAAGTCTCATTGGAAAAACAGCAGTTAATGCAAATTAGACTCAACTTTTTACACATGAACAATTACAAAAAAAAAGAGGAAATATGATGATATAAATATTGAGGAGAACTTGTGAGTGTTTATTTTACTGCCGCTTGGCATTGTGAATATGTTGTAGATGAGCCACAGCAGAATGAGTTTGACTCTTTGGAGTTTGACTTTTATTTTTGCTACTTATTGAAAAAGTACAGTATTTATATATTTGATTTTATTGTTATTAAGGTTGCTCATGTTTATTTTGGGAAAGCCCAATTGATCTCACAATTCAAACATGAAATTTTCAAAAATAATTGTTAACCATGTTTTATGAGCTGACAATACATTTTTGGTACCCAATAGATGCGGGAAAAGTTATGGTGCAAAATAATATTTAAAATGCTTTGTAAATGCTCACTTTGCATTTAATTAATATCTATAAAACTATTTAAAAAAAAAATTATTAACACAAACATGGACTAAATATGATGATGAAGTGACAGTTGAAATGATGAAGCAGTGACAGACAGTGTGATATAACACCTGCTTCCAGCTCTCTCTCTCTCTCTCTCAGGACACACTACTCCCTCCATCTCGACCTTACCCTAGAGACTACACCTGCCAAAACAACACAAACACACACACATTCTCTAACCTCAGCTTCAACCCAAAACCTAAAACCGGTCTTTTGAGGCTGCTCTGTTGGTATCTTGCCTTTAAATAGGACTTCAATAATCATCAGCCACCATCAGGTGAACGATGGCCCACCACCTGAACTGTCATTGGCTCTGGGTGAGTTGCCAACATAGGTAATGTCATTGAGACAATGTTGTATATAGTATATTTGCTATCTGGGACTATATTAGTGAGGGTTCTCTAGCAACTCTAAATCTTTAGCTTAGAAGCTCTCAGGGACATCTTACCCAAAGATATGACCTGGTAATGGCAAGTTTTATGTTTCATCAAAAGTTTTAATACTTAAAATATTAATTTAGTGTTTGTTCATTAAACTTACTAAATAAATAATAATAACATGTGGTGTCCCAAAATGCCCGTACACCTGTAAATGCCCAAACTCGTAAACCTCTGGATCAGAAGAAGCAAACAATATCTGTTCATTAACTGAGCGAGGTTAAAGAAAGGACACAGCAAATAAGAATTCTATGAATATGAAAGCAATGCTACATCTGTTGCTGCTACCAATGATGATGATGATGGTGATGATGACTGTGATAATGATGATGATGATGATGACTGTGGTGATGATGATGGTGCTGATGAGAAGGAGGCCTGCTCTGGAAGCAGCAGGCAAGACAGTGAGAAGTGACAGTTGGAATGATGAAGCAGTGACGGACAGAGTGACATAACACTTGCTTCCAGCTCTCTTTTTCTCTCTCGGGACACACTACTCCCTCCATCTCGACCTTACCCTGGAGACTACACCTGCCAAAACAACACAAACACACACACACACATTCTCGCCCTCTCTCTCACAGATCTACAGCAGGAGCTTCAGAGACAGACAGATGGAGGGTGTGGAGATGGAAGGCGTGAGGTTAGAGAGATAGCACTGCTCCAGGGACATTAGAACGGTGAGATGAAGAGATCACCCACGGGATGAAAAGAGATCAGCAGTGACAAAGGGAGAGGGATGGACAGACTTTCACTGATAGTCAAGAAGGAAGAGAGGGGGGGTGGAGATAGAGGGAGTGGGAGGGAGAGAGATTGTCCTCAGGACGTTGCAGGTACCACATTGTTTAGGAGCTCAGAGCTGTGGCCTCCAGCTGGGATTTAGCTTTGAGGAATTTGTGCCACTTCTCCACACATGGAGGGAAGAATAAAAACCTCAGTACCTGATCAAAAGGGCAGAAATATGTGGACATGTACTATTCTTTGTAATCCTAAAATAAGCTCTCATTTTACATTACTGCATAAAAAGAATGTATGACAAATATGTCATTTCTACTGATCCTCCAGTAACCTCCTGTGAATGTTTTTTCACGTCTTACTAAGAGTGTTTTATTTGCAGCTAAATATCAGAAGGGAAACATCTGCATCGGCTGATTTAATAGCACACCCATTGCCGAAGCAGGTGTTAAACTACATGTGTTCTCTTTAAAAAAGCATTGACATTAAAATTGTGCACTCCGGAACAGCTAAGGTCACCATGCCTAATGCCAAACATTGGCTAGAGGTTTATAAAGCTCCTTTGGGCTTTGGGCTGAGGAGCAGTGGAATTGCTCTCTCTGGAGTGATGGAGCTCCAACCAATACCTCTAGAAGGAGCCTGAGAGCCATTAGCAAACATCAGTAGCTGACCTCACTGATGTTCTTGTTGCTGGATGGGGTCAAACCCCAGCAGCAACGGTCAAATGTTTGCCAAACCTGTTACTGCGATGCCATTTTCTTTTAATGTCACAATGAATGTGTTTTATGAATCATTGAATTGGAAATAATGAAGGTTACCTATGAATGAATTCATTTTGCAAAATCTCATGTCTAATGAAAAATCACCCCAGGTTGCTCCTCATGAAGCTGCTGGAGAGAATGCTGTTAGGTGCAGTGTTGGAGTCCTCTACTCCCTAACTCATCCCAAAAGTACTGGATGAAGCACTATCATTCCAGAGAACATAGTTCAACTGCTCCACAGTTCAATGCTGGGGACTTTATACCTCTCTAGACCACACCTGGCATTAGGTATGGCACCAATAGGTGCATGTTTATCTGCTCCAGAGAGTCCTATTCTATCAGCAGTACTTTTCTACTGGGACTAGACATGCATTTGCACATCTGAGGCAGCAATGGGTGCAACTTTAAGTAGCTGAATGCATTCATTAGGAGGGGTGTCCACAAACCTTTGGACACATAGTGTAACTTTATCTACAAATCTAAAATGTGATAATCATGGATACATATATTGACAGCAGTGTTTCGGCTTTCTCTTGTAAATTTACATGAGGCAGGGCTTTTCTTTAGACTTAGAGGATATGCTAGAGTGCATCTCTCTAACAGGAACAAGTATGAGGGAGAGTCGTTTAGGCTGTGCCTTTCACTAAATCTGAAAATGAGCGCAGACACTGTGCTGAACGGAGAGCAGAGGTCAGGGGAGAGGGAAAGAGCAGCAGAACAGAAGAGTATTCCATTAAAGAGGAAAAAGCCACAGCCCACAGATTTATTTCATATCAATTAGGCTAATTATAAAAGCCCTCGTTAGTGTTGCTTTTGACCTTACTCACTGCCATGTGATCATCCCACACCTTCCATGCCCACACACACAGAGATGTAAGCACTTTCTTAGTGTCAGTGTGTTATTCCTCACTGTGGAACCTCAGGCAACAGCCCTTCATGCCCCCCCAAACACACACACACACACATTGATTGATTGAGGTACGGAAACGCACATATAAATCTCGTTTGCCCTTAGACTTGCAGACTCATGCACATCAAGGCTCTTTCACTCACATAAATACACTTATGCTCTCTCACACACACTTACACACACGCACACACTGGTTGCGGGTTTGTCTAAGATGCTCTTAGCCTCACCACTACCAATAATACTTTTTTAGTTTGCAGGAGTACGAAGCGCAATGCGATCGACAGAACAGTGAGTCAAGCCAAGGTGAGAGAGAGAACGTGTATGTGTGGGATGAGTGTGTGTGTGTGTGTGTGTGTGTGTGTGTATGTCCTAGATAACGTCCTCGTCCTCACCATGCAAAGTCATGACTTGTGATTCACAGCAGACTTTACTCATGCAAGACTAGCTTTCTGTTCCTCTCTCCTTCCTTCTCTATCCATGTATCTGTCTATCCACTATCTTCCTGCATGTCTATCTGTCTATCTATCTATTTATCTATCTATATACCATCCATCCACTGGCCTGTCTACTGATCTAACTCTCTCTCTCTCTCTCTCTCTCTATCTCTCTCTCTCTCTCTCTCTCTCTCTCTCTCTCTCTCTGTATCACTAATTACTTTCAGAATGTGTCATTTTCTGTGTTTTCATTTTTCTTTGTATATCCGAAGGCCACTTATGACGTTCGTCCTGGTTTATGTACCATTCATTTGTGCATTATGTAACCTTTTCACAACTATGTTCTTTCCATATCCACCTGAAGTGAGTTCTAGAGTGCCACTGTTACACTGCATCAGCTACAGGTTACACTGCAGAACAGTGCGGAGAATCAGACTACATGCAAATAACATCCTGATTCCTCATGAATCCTGTGGACCTTTCATTTTTCTCAAGTGCGTTTCTCTGATCAAGATAAAATTTTCTGTTAGTTCGACCTCCACAAGATGTAGTCATTTGTGCACATCATAGTTTTTCATCCAACAAACTGCAAATGCTTTTGGACATGCATCAATTGCTTTCATACTATTTTCTGCTGTTTTGTAACATTATCATTTGCTTATGTCATGTCAATCCAAATGAACTATACTAATGAATGCTGAATAGTCATTACCCATGAAACGAATAGTTTTCATGTCATTGCTTGAATCGTTACATCCAAAAATGCTGAACTAGTTGTCAAAATCAGTCAAGCAATTCATATGCATATCTTTATCATTTTTTCCTGAAAATGTCTCCCAAATTGAACAATTTCTCTCAGGTGAACCTCAGCTTTCACTGATGATGAGTGTTTGAAGCATTAGTTGTAACCAATGGTGAGCCACTTCTCCACAGTCAATCAGAGTTGCATCCCATTAACCCTCAATTGGCAAACATATATGAACTGAGCAGGACATAGTGTGTACCATTTCGACAATACTGCGACACAGCAATGGAAGGACAGCATGGTGGAAGAGGGGCGAGGATGAGTGGAGGAAGGGGACAAAACTGGGGAAGAGGAAGATGAGGCCAAGTACATAAGCAGATTTCTGAGAAAATTGGGGCTACAATTGTGGACCAAGGGCTGCGGCTGGTTGAAGGGTATGGGAGAACCACTGTAAATTCTATTATTCAAACATTTCGTTGGGAGAACAGGTGTGTGTATATTGGACAGTAATTCAGCACTAAACAGTCTGCACTGCACTGCTGTCACTGTGTCATACTTGAAGCTTACATATTTACTGTATTGTAGTGTAAAGTAGTCTCTCAGTAAACAGTTTAACATTTTAACAATGTGTGCAGCCATCTCAGAAAATGGCATTCTCTTCCATATACCCTGTCTTGGTCCATCCAACACTCAACATTTGCTGACTTTTTTAGACACTCTTTTCAGGGACATTATCCCTGAGAATGAAGAGGGTCTAAATGGAGACCATCTGAACAAGTATGTTGTAATATGGTATAATGTGAGTTTTCACCACTCAGATTTGGTCAGACAGTGGTTTGCAGCACATGAAAGGTTGCTGGTGAAATATATGCCTCCCTACTCCCCATTTCTAAATCCAGTAGAGGAGTTTTTTCTCTCCCTGGTGGTGGAAGGTATATGACCAGCATCCAAATACCCAAATGGCCCTGCTAGTGGCCTTGGATGCAGCATGTGATGACATCACAGCAGAGTCCTGCAGGGGGTGGATTCGCCACTCGAGGAGAGACTTTCCTTGCTGCATTGCCAGGGATTATATTTGCTGTGATGTCGGTGAAAATATGTGGCCAGACAGACAGGAACATCTGGATGTGCAAGAATGATTTACAGTACTGTGTATGTTGTATGTTTCAATTTAGTTCCAATACATACTGCAATATTGTTTACAGTTATGCACAGCTCGACCCAACAGGGTGTTTCTTTATGCTTGTTGTAAATAAGTTGCTTTTGCACAAGGCTGTGAACAGACTAGAATTGCAAAGAGCTGTGCAGTAAAAATGTGAAACATTCGTATTCAGTGTCTTGTACTCATTTACCTCACTAAATACAGTAATGTGTAACTTAACTTCTGATTTCAAATGAGTCTGCTAATAGTGTATACCTCTGTATACTGCTGTCCTGAGCTTTTACAAGTAGTGCCACCATGATCTGACTTTTTTGCATGGAAAAACACTTCCAGAGTGAACTGTCCTAATGAAACATGACAAAGCCATTTGACTATTTTGTTCATAAACAATGGTGTCAGGACTTTTTCATTTGATGACACTGACACTTTCATTGACATGAATACTTGCTTTTGAGGAATGAACTATCCATTTTGAGTGAGTGACACACTTTCTTGGGTTATTAATTAGGTTTTGCAGTTTGTCCTAATTGTTTAGAGAAATGCACTTGACTGTTGTGCAAATGTTAATAGTGATAGGAGAATTGCACCAAAGCGACTGAGAAACTTTATTATTATTAGTAGTAGTATTAGTAGTAGTATTAGTAGTAGTAGTAGTATTTTTGCATGTTTTAATGACACATACATGCTATGAAATCACTGCATTCTGGATACAATGATAAAACATATAAAATGATTTTAATCATATTTAATTGTATATAATACATGGACTGGACCAAGTGAATGATACTTTTTAATACATTAATAATGCAGTCTGGTCTCAAGAGAAATTGATGTGTGACTAAAAGACGATTTCAGGATTTCAGTACAGTCTGTAACTAAATATAGATGGAGCCTCATATGCATGCACAAATTACTGATGCAACCCAGACAAGCTAAAATCAAACCATTTAAACGTAAGTAGCTACACCTCAACCTAATTCTAACCTAAACATAGGCTAAAGTTAACTTGACCTACACCTCAACCTAAACCTAAGCTTAACATGCTACACCTAAGTCTAATTCTAACCTTAATCTAAACTTAGCATACTCAACATTTCAATCTAAACCTAAGCTTAACATGCTACACCTAAACCTAATTCTAACCTAAACATACGCTAAAGTTAACTTAACCTACACACCAACCTAAACCTACGCTTAACGTGCTAAACCTAAACCTAATTCTAACCTTAACCTAAACTTAGCATACCCAACACTTCAACCTAAACCTAAGCTTAACCTATTACACCTACACCTAATTCTAATCTAAACATAGGCTAAAGTTAACCTAGCCCTCACCTACAACTTAACCATAGTAGAATGTGAAAGTCATTCATACCTTTTGTGTAAGCTCCATAACAGAGAAAAGCAGCATGGATGTAGCTGTGGCGACACCGTTTTCTCAATTCTTCCAGAACATGGCAGACAGGTTGTGTGTATATGGTGTTAGTGTGAGTCATGAAATATGTGTGAAATGCCTTTGTTCTGAATTTTGTGGGGTAGAGTTTTAGTAGTAGTAGTGTGTGTATGAATTTTATCACAGCTTGTTGGACAATGTGTATACAGTACATCATGTTTTTCATAATATGAGTCTTTCTAATGTTGGAAATGGAGCTTAAATGAAAGTCAGGGTCAGCAGTAGCTTTTCTTCTCATGCTGATTTCTCCTTTTCAGACATAAATGAAATAAAATCTGTAGGAACTGTAGGAATTGCAGTGCACTTGTCTACATGTGCGGTTCTGTCTGCTACCTCTGATCGCTGCAAGACATGATGTAGAAATGAGAATGTGTCAATGTGGCACTCTTGTGATTCTGAGGCCTGTCGGGTGCCGGGGTAGGACGCGACAGCCTGGCAGACATATTGTGTCTGTATGTTAGACCATCATGTTCAGGAATGTGTCAGCAAGGGGCTTCACCTGTTTTTGTCAGCCTTAAACAGCGGCTTGGTGTCTTAAAGCATGTTAGGGTCAGTTTGTTTTGATGCATATGCATGTGTGTGGTGTGTGTGAGAGTGTGGTGTTGAGCTTTTGACAGAGTTTGGCAGTGCCAGCCGTTCTATAGAACTTTTCAGACAGGAGGAACTGTAAAGAGGGCCAGGCTGTAATTAAATGACTTTCTTGTTCCTGTCTGTCAATGTGTCATGTGTATGTGTGGGTGTTTATGTGTGTGTGTCCTGGTTACATCATCTGCCTGTATTTATTTATTTATTTTTTGACTAAATGATTTGTCCAAATGTTTGTGGACACCCCTTCTAATGAATCCATTCAGCTGCTTTAAGTGGCAGTCACTGCTGACACAGATGTGCAAACGCACACACACAGCTTATCTAGTGCCTGTAGAGAAGTATTGCCAATAGATTAGGACTCTCTGGAGCAGATAAACATGACTAATGTCAGGTGTGACCTAAAGGGGTATAAAGCCCCGGCATTGAGCTGTGGAGCAGTGGAACTGTGTTCTCTGGAGTGTTAGTGCTACATCCAATACTTTTGGGATGAGCTGGGGAGTGGGGATGAGGTGGGGTGGCGATCATCCAACATTCTGACCTCACTAATGCTTGTGTTGCCTAATACAATTAAATCTTCACAGCAATGCTCTAAAATCTAGTAAAAAATTTGGGGCACAAGTTTGAATTTCTTTGGGTTTTGTGAAATCAACACAGGGTCAATAGTCAATAGAGGCATACACTTAGATCATTAATTAATTGGAGTTAAAAAGTTAAGACTTGTAGTGTCCTGTTAGTGATCATGATTGGCTACAGCTGGTAGCTTCTCTACTCCCTTATAACAAGGCTTTCTTTGACAGCACTCTTTGGACTGACCAACACACAGTACAATAGGGAAGTCCAAGGAGCTCAGGGTGGATCCGGGAAGGATAATCATAGATTTACACAAGTCAGGAATGGCCCCTTGGAGCCATTTCTACACAACTGCAGAGACCAGGGTCAGGCCTTTACAGTCCAGCGAGTCTCACATTGCTGTTGTCTGAGAGGCTGCCGTCCAAACGGTTGTTTTTCCTGTTAAAGATGTGTGTTGTCACTCATTTTGCCTCTGGAAATAAACAGTTCAAATAAATCATTGAAAGCCCAATACTGACATGACATTCGTCTACAGTGATCAGTTCATGTAAACTTCTGACCATAATTGCATACACACAGTTGGGTGTGTATGTGTGTGTGTGTGTGTGTGTGTGTGTGTGTGTTGTGCAATACTATGGCAGGATTATGTGCATGTTTGAATCCTAGGCGCTGCAGGGGGAATCAATGCAGTCTGAGAGAAAGGTCATATCTGTCTCTCCAGTTAATTAATTACTTCAAGCACTCGACTGTGTCTCTCGCTCACTCTCTCACTCTGTATGTACGTATGTATGTTTGTATCCATCCATCTACTCTCTGTCTTCCTCTCTCTTATTCTCTCTCATTCTCTCTCCCTCTGCTCTCTCCTTCTCACCCACACACTCTTTCTGTACCTCTCTCTCCTTCTCATCCACACTCTCTCTCTGTACTTCTCTCTTTCTCCTTTTCCTTCTTACTCTTACTCTGTCTGTCTCCTTCTTTTTCTATCTCTCCTTCTCACTTTCACTCTCTCACTCTCTGTACTTCACTCTCTCCCTCTCTCCCTTTCGCTCTCTCTCTCTCTATTTCTCTTTCACTCTCCTTTTCACAACTTCAATCTGTATATCTTTCACTCTGACACTATCTCTTTGTCTCTCACGTTTCCCCTCTCCCTCTCTGCATCTCTTACTTTCTCTCCTTCTCACTCTCACTCATTGTCTCTCTCTCTCTCTCTCTCTCTCCTTCTCACTCTCACTCATTGTCTTTCTCTCTCTCTCCTTCTCACTCTCACTCATTGTCTCTCTCTCTCTCTCTCTCTCTCTCTCTCTCTTTCTCTGACTGATCAATACTGTTACTCTCTCTCTGTCTCTCTCTCTCTCTCTCTCTCTCTCTCTCTGTCTCTTTCTCTCTCTCTCTGCAGTGTGTGAATGACAGTAATATTGCAGGGTGTTTCATCATGTAAGTAGTTTTTATTTGAACTCTCTCTCTCTCACTTTAATGCTGACCTGAGGCTCGTCTGCCTCTCTAACTCTCAGGTGTGAAAGTACTTTAGCCCGACTAATAGAGGGATCCAGCCCAATCTTCTGTGAGACACACACACACACACACACACACACACACACACACACACACACACACACACATACATATACACACTGCTGCTTGATGAACTTGCCTAAATCTCTTAGCAAACATGAGGCTAAAGTGAAGATCTCACAAAACCCTCTGGTCTCTCTCTCTTTTTCTCTCATACACACACAAACACACACACACACACACACACACACACACACACACACACTCACTGTTTTCTAAACAAGTAGTCTAGATTTATTATAAAAAAAATAAAATAAAAAAACAGTGGAAAAAAGTTTTAGTAAATCTTTAGCAGCTGGACATGAGCATAGTTCTGCCTTTGTGCTTTTTTTAATGAAGGGAGTGATGCAGTGAGCAGATGGAGGAGTGTGCACGGACGGTCGATGGTGTTGTGGTAGTGGCCGTTCCTCAATGCTAAAAGTGTTATTTTAGGACATAATAGTCTCATTTGGCTGCAGATGGCATTTTTATTTTATAATAATGTGTGTGTGTGTAATAATTAGCCCAATTTGAATCCATTTACATTGTTCCCATCATTATTAGTCCCACTGTGAATTGACTAGGAGATAATATGGCATTATTCTGAAGCATTTTCAAAAAGTTTCATGTGGAGGTCGCATGTAACCCTTTAAATAGCCTTTATATAGCCTTTATATAGAGCAACAACCTTTTTGCTCTGTTACTTTAAGGATATTTCACAGGGGTATTATACCCTTAGGGATATGCTCCTGTACTTTTCACAAACAGGCTGACGCCAGAGAAGGCCGGCCCACTGTGATGTCGTAAGCATTAAATATCTGGCTAAGCGCTGAACCTGTACACACTGCTGACCAGCGCACTTTCTCTTAAAGGCTATTATATTATGCAGTGTACCATTTCCGAGCTTGAAGGTGATGTTTTTGGAACAGAGGCTCCCTTCTTTGATGGCAGCTCCTCAGTCCATGGCGGTGGAGAACTCGCTTGACTGTAGACAGTGACATTGGTGTTCCAGCAGCAAGTTCCAGTTCATTGCAGGCCTATGCCTTGAAGGTTCTTGGGTTGTTCCTGACCACCCGAAGCTGAGGGTGACCCAGTTGTGACTACACCTCCCAATCACTTGTACTGATGCTTGCAACAACGTACGTTTGAACTGATGATCTTGGAATCTGCAGTCGTTTAGAAATGGCTCCAAAAATGGCTCAAAAATCTATGATCATCCTTCAGAGATCTGCACTGAGCTCACTGTGGTGTGTGTTGGTCAATCCACTGCTGTCAAACAAACCCTTATAATGTGGCACAGAGAAGCCACCAGCTGTAGTCAGTCATTGTCACTAACAGGAGGTTAAGAGGCCTTGGCACGTTAAGAGACATTTTGGTATCTTTAACACTGAATTAATAAGCAAGTGTATGTATTCTTTTGACCAGGTATATGTAATGAAATTAGTGAATGATGGGATGGGAATGAAAACAATCAATTTCTGAAGGAACACTCCACAGGAAACTGAACACCATCAACATATAGAGCAGAATGGCACACAAAAGGCCTTTGCTCACAATTCTGACAAGAGTTTACTGTAGACTGGGATTTTTGCCACTGCTGGTAGACCCGTATGACCGCACGCTTCGATACACCTGCAGATTCTGCTATTTCCTTCACACTCTTCACGCCCAAGTACAGTCACTCATTTTTGCCATTTATTAATATCTGCCTTGCAATCCTTTTTCCAGACAGTCAATGAGGCATTCACTGCACTTTACCACTATCTCAATGTACGAATCCTGTCAAACACCCTGTAGGTATTTATAGCCCAATCAACCTCATGCAACACCATCTGCAGGAGCCTGAAATTACCACAACAATCATGTCCACAATGACTTCTTCCCACAACCGTGTAAAGCATTATTATAACTGGGGCAGGTAGCGGGCCCCAAGTAGGATTGCATGTAGGACTCCCAAATCAAACATTCCTTTACATTTATGTGTAAAGGCTTTTTTTTATATTGTACCTTATCATTTCCAAATGCATAAGAATTCCAGTTATCACACTCTATGTAACTATAGCATTTGTATTTCTCAAATATGGAGATATGAGACTGAAATACAGGAAATCTGATCTAACATGGTTTCCCCATAAACTTTGACCTGTTAACATCAATAATTCTGTCGCACTCATGTTTTTCATTTTCTGTTTTATTTGATTTACTAGCATCAGTGATGTGATGAGACTGTGGGCGGTGAAGTGGGGGCGTAGACATACTGATTTATGCAGAATTACTGCATGCATGCTGTTCACAGACAAAGCAGAACAGATTTTGCTGCACATGAGAAATGAGGCAAGCCATCAAAACATCACTCACCAGAACCAGAATATCAGTAATATGCTGTAATATCAGATCATGGCAGAGTTGGGTTTAGTTGTTGTGTCTCTTAGAAGATGCATTAGCAAAGCAACATTTACATCACTGGCTCGGTTGTTTGACTCTATTAGTTTTGACTTTTTAAAGGAAGAAAAGTTTGAATGGTCATATTAGTCATGTAAGTAGTCATACAGTCATGTAAAAAGATTACAACACCCCCATGCAGACCTTTATCTTTTTAAACAGATTTAAGCATGTGGACATTTGATCTTTGTTTGAGCAGTGCTGAGAGCTGGAGGTAATATTGCTGAACTAATAAAACTGAAGATATATCTTTAAAAAAAAATCATGTGTAAAATGTAACCAATATAAATGCTAATTTCCTGTGAGGAAAAAGTTAGAACACCCACACATTTATCACTACTTAAAATGTCTAAAATTAGAATCAGGTGCAGCACCTCAGCTGCAAATGATTAAAACCTAGTTAGAGAAGATTTTGGTGGCGCTCAACCATAAACTTCAGACTCAGGCCGTTTCTCAGTATGTGTTCTTGTTTGTTTTTACGATCTCATGTTCTTGCCTGACCTCATCTTCCCCTGACCAATTTGCATTCCAGTCCTCAAGAACGCATTTACCAAGAACAAAACCAAAAAGCTCAAATGCTGCAGCAGAGCCATCCCGGCAGAGCCACCAATATAGCCAGTTCCTGAGAGTTTATCATTTATGCTATTTCCACCTCATCAACGTAATGAAATGGCTACAAAAAACGAATGGAAATATCCAGCATTCACTGCAAATTCAGTGCTGAAGCGAAGGCAGAAGATGCTGGTAGTGAAGTTGTCAAATCTTCATTTAATGCAAACAGGGATTGACGTAAGGCTTGTATACCCTTAGCTGAGCTGGTTAGCTGTGAATAATAGTGACTAACAGCTGGGCTGATTGTATTGAGCAATAGTAAGTACACAGCACATCTCAAGATTACTTGTCAAAAACGTTCTTCTCTAGAATATCCAAAAGTCCATTCTTCACGTCCTGGTATTGAGAAACACCCTTAGTCTGGTTTGCTTTTTATTGTTGAAGTGAGTGGGATCACCATGGCAAGATCCAAAGAGCTCTCTGAGGCCTTCAGGAAGAAGGTTGTAGATGCAGATGAGCCTGAGAAAGGATTTAAAAAGTCATGTACAAGTGAAGCAGCTGCCAACATGGCCAGGTCAGGCTGTTCTAGCTGTTCTAAGTTTGTTTACAAAGGGCCCCGGGCCCGTCACTATGATCAGAGGATGGCTGATTCGAATCCTGGTTATGCAGCTAGCCATCAGCAACCAGGGCCCCGAGAGAGCACAACTGGCCTTGCTCTCTCCAGGGTGGGTAGATGGTGCTCTCTCCTGACATCGCTTCGCTGCAGTGCTGGCCATCACTGGCAGGCTGGTGCGTTGGAGCTGGGTATGCTACGCTTCCCTCCAGGTGCGTTGGTTACCTGGTGATGTTGCATTGGCATTAAAAATGAGCGGCTTGACTGTGTTGGTGGCATGACGTACGGGTTGGGTAATCGGTGGTCCAAACTGGGGAGAAAATGGGGGACATTTTAACTGTGTGTCAATTACTGGTGAAGTATATTTATTACCATTACATCCAATTGTGGTTTTTAAAAGGTCTGCTTCTTTATTCCAGAGTGAATGTAGTATATTTGTGTCTGTCTTAGCTGTACTAAAGCCCAATGTGAGAGCAGTAAGCAGATGACGATAGCACTAGCTACTGAATGGCTGACAAAACAGATCTCAATGTTAAAAATGATTTATGTCTTTTAATAACAGCCAAGCCTCTTCTCATTTTTTGTGTGTTATCATTATGCCCTGACCGTGAGAGGTGCTGTCCACATTCACATGAAGAAGCTTAATTTGATTTGATTGTTCAATACTGAAACCCCTAAGGCAGAGTTATATAACAGTGCCATAGGTATCATGCTGTTCTTAATGCGTTCAATACTCAGTTTTATTTATTCGATCAGTCTAGTGTTATCTGTAAGATTCAGTCATGGTTCAGCTGTAAACAATAGCAGCATCAGCATACATACGCATGCAAGCTTTTCTAAGGACATTTTAGACCTCCCTCTCCCGATCCATTTCTCTTAAATGATCAGTCATTTGAGCTTGCGCTGTGCGCTTGTTGTGTTTTGCTCTGTTTGCATGCTGAGCAGTAAGCAGCTGATGCTTTATGAAAAAATTATCCATCTGTTGGGATGCCATTTACCAAGCACTGGCAGCAAAACGTACTGGACAGCAGGTTGTTTAACACAGGAAATGACTGTTAGTTATTTTTGCTTCTTTCCGTTCTATATATATATGCCATCAAATGTAAAAGGCAAAGGTGGCAAATCCAGGTCCAAAAAAGTAATAAAAAAAATAACAACCCCAGTATTTTGTTCCAAATGCCTTGATTGCTCTGCTCTGCAGCCTGATAAATTTTCACTTTCCAGACCTGGATTTGACACCTTTGACAATATGAGATATTTTTTAACAGAAAGCCACCCATCTAGCCAGTTCCTGAGGGTTTTGATTGACAACCTCATGAACGACGTGATTAAATGCAAAATGACAGTTCTTTAACTGCTGAATCTACATTTTGAGTATGGTGGTTTACAAACTACTGCTGCCATATTGCTCAGCATTTAACTAGCAAATATTTAGGAAGTCGTTTGCAATGCCAAAAGATGTAGTTATCAATGTCCCATTGTGGACTTGTTATGACATAATTGATTTTGGGGAGGAGGAACATGCCTGAAAACTCTCCCAATCTAACGTCCTATTAATTCCACCTCTACCTTCTGTGTTCATGATGACGTTTTCACAACCCGCTACCACCCTGTTCCCTCCCCTTACCTCTTTTAAGTCATATCTCTCAAACCTAGCTTTACCTATCAAAAGGGGTTTGGCCTTCTACCACAAGCAGATCTCACTCAAACTCCAGCCCAACGTTCTTTGAGTCAACCCACTTGCCTTCCAAATCAAGCTCCTCCCACATTATCATGTGCTGATTGCATGACTTTATATAAATATTATAAGTGACCCAAGGATTGTGAGTTTTGCCAACAGCAGCCTGGGTGGGCAGATGGTTCTCTCTCCCCTCATCACTCCTATTGTGATGCTGGCTGGCACAAAACGGGGGACCCGGCGTTGTCTGTTTAGTGATGCAGCATAGGTGGCAGTTTGAAAAGAGGCGCTGGCTGACTTCACATGTATCGGAGGAGGCATATGCATTTGCTTTTACTCACCCTAATGATGTTGGAGGGGTCCTAGTGAATGGGTGGGATTATTGGCTGTGCTAAAGTGGGAAGACAACTGGGAAAACATAAATAAAAATATATATATATTTGATTATTTTACATATTTCCCTCGTCGATATTACATATAAAAGTAAGTTTCTCAACAGGTCCCAGTTCACACCAGACTACTCTGATTGGCTTTGTGTGCAGTTCAACATTTTAATTAAACCTATTTTTTTTAAAAACATATGCTGGAATTCATCTTTAACTTTGAATTCCCAGCAGCTTTACATTTTTAATGAATGCATGTTTCTTTATAATTGAAATAAGAAACATTAGACATTTACCAAGGGCAGTATGAGCGTGACTCTTATTAAGAATGTCTGACCCATGTATCACATAGGTCACATCCTGTAGAATAGCTGACAAAGATTTTAATCATTATTAGTTGCTCCTTTAGAATCTTACTTTTCTTCAGTACAGTCAGTTCTTGCTCAGTAGGATTGAAACATATAGATCAATCTGTTCTGAAACAGTATGTGCATACAAGGAATGGAACTATTCGGAATAGTGACTTCCTAATTACAGTATATATGATTCAGGTGGACAAATGGAGAATGCGCTTGTTATATTGAATTTAGTGTGACGTCTTTTCGTCTTCATAGCTGCTAGAAATTGGTTCATTTTCTGGCACGCTGCTTCTGGGCAGTCCCCATTACTAAAATGCTGGTTCCTTTTAATTGGTCTGACTGCTCCAGCACTGCCAATTTATCATTATATTGCAGAAACGTCCCCACCTGAAGCTTTGCAGTATGAACTCATTCCACCTCTGTACTTCATGATTCAGCTGAAGTGCTTCTTCATTGATCGCTTGTCCTATTTTGTTTCTAATTAAGTCCAGCTTTTATGAAATAACAGGGATGTTGTTCACAGTGGTTATTTCGTCTAGATTGTCTTGTATAATCAACTTTGCATTAAACTGTTAATATAGATTCAGTAGAAATCAGATTCCATAAACTTACAATGTACAACTTTTATGTAGTTCACTTACAGACTCACTACAGACTCTATAGAGGTTCACTGGCCATGTGCCACCATCACATCAATGCTCTCTGTAAACAAAGGAAATGATAAAACTCGTCTGGTGACTGGACCACCCTTCAGGTGCCAAGTGCTTTTACCGAACTGAGGAAATCAGCTTTTAGGTAGAGTGCACCAGCGAGCTGGAATTTATTACAGTAATCTTTTCAGCTTCACTCGCTGGTGTCACTCGACCATTTTAAACCATTTGAATCTCTAACCACCTCCGTTCAGCATGCAACTGTTGTTAGTTGACTAATATAATCTATTTCTCTAATTTATCATTTGTTTTTCTATTATTTTAATTATCTTATCTATTGATTTCTCTTCAGCTTTTACCCATTTCAGTTACTTTATTTACCTTTATTATTTAAGCATTATTGGTTTTATTTGGTAGCCCTGTTTTGATGTATTTGTTTTATGGTCTCTTGTTTTACTTTATGTATCATTTTATGAATAAATTTGTCGACTTTGCATGTATTGTTGCTAGACTTTTTTATCATAAATGTATAATTACAATTTTCAATCCATCTACATTGGAACAAGTACTCCGAACTTAAGTACTCCGAACTTAAATTATTGGTTGATTGATTGATTAAAACAGTGATTGTATGAATTACTGACACAACCAAGACAAGCAGAAATCGAACAAACAGAGAATGTTACAAAGCAACCAGTGAAATTGTATTATGTGACCTAAACCTAACCTCAACCTAAACTTAACCTACAACATCTAACCCTAAGCCTAACCTTAACCTAACTCTTATCTTAAACTTAAACCAAACTACGCTTCAATGTAATTCTAACCTAAACATAAGCTAAACTTAACCTAACCCTGACCCTAACCTAAATGTAACGTTACTGGAGGAGTTTCTGTCCATTAGCACCACTGTCTTCTAGACTAGGTTGTGTGTATTTGGCAAAACAGTGCTTCAGTGGTACATGTGCAATTTTTAGTTGTTTGAAAGGACTCTCATGTATATACACATATACATCTGATATATAAAGATTTAAAATATATGCCCATTTGTTTATAATATATGTGCATATATGGCCATATATCAGATTTCTGTATGTGCAGAACTTTTAGCACAGGGTAAATTGTGTCCATGTTGTAGATAAGGGTCTGTGAGTCTTTTTTAAAAAGACCAAAAAGCCTTGGAGCTGTAGAATCCAATTAGCTTGTAAGGAACACCTTGGCCATAATTGGTCAGTAGTCTGAAGTGTGTTTGTGAACTACCCCTTGTGGCGGTTTACTGAAGCACTTAAAAGAGCTGTACACTCAGGCTTCTATGCAGAATCATATTAAAAATGCACTCACTCACACACACATACACACACACACACACACACATATCTAGTGTATATTTGCCTATTCACACATACACATCTCATTACCTCAGTACGTCAGACCAGAGGAACTCTTAGCTCAGATATGATGTCAAAATCATCACCGCACAGTGCTATCCAAATGCAACCTTGAGGTTATTCTGATTTGCCTGCTTCAAACACCTGATTCTCCTCCTTGGCTATGTGTCACTCTCGTCGTAAGCTGGAGCAGGTGTTCTGAAGATGGGAAAACACTCATCCGTGCAGTGCAAGAGCCATGTGGGGTTTAGACACTTTAATTATGAGCCATAGCCACAGGGCTAGAGACAACTGTGCTTCTCTTTCACTAATCCGCAACAGTGGTGTGACATTCTTGACCACTTCTGACGTCTGTCCTCTTATATTCCCTACGAAAACGAAGATGCCTGAAGATTTCTGGGGTGCGATGGCATAGAGGAACGTCTTTTGGCTACCTAAAGAACGTCTGCAAATGTGTTTTATTGGATCTAAACTTTAAGCAAAAAAGAGTATTATAGAGTACTAGATTGTAAAAACACCTTTTTGATATATTTATATATATATATATATTGATATAACAATATATATATTGTTGATAGGGTCTATATGGAAACCATCTACATAAAGTTTTCAACCAATGTAAAGATCCCTTTGACAGGCATTAACTATTTAAAGCAGCATTATGCAAGAATTGGTATTTCTTGCTTCTGGGTGTCCCATACAGTTGGGAAGGGTAGATTGCACTTTGAGTCACCTGTGCAGCGGCACGGGTCGCCTTCAACATTCCTAAATTTAGCCATGTCTCTCTACTGCTGCATTCTCTCTTCACTGGCTTCCTGTATCTGTTCAGATTCAAAACCTTGATGCTGGCCTACAATGCCAAGACTGGACCAGCCCCTCTGTACTTGATGGCAATGGTCAAAAGCTGATTCGCACCAAGAGCCCTTTGAGCTTCAAGTACGGCTCGACTCGACCCGCCATCCCTCAAAATCCACGGAAGACAAGCGTCCAGGCTTTTTTCTGTCCTGGCACCAAAGTGGTGGAATAAACTTCCCCTGGGTGTCCAAACGGCAGAGTCGCTCGCTGTCTTTGCACGCAGATTGAAGACCCTCCTCTTCCAAGAGTACTTAGGCAAATAGCAGAGTGGTCTCCTTACTGACTTGTTTTTAGTAGTGTCTAAACTTAGAGATATCTTTGAATTATTAGCCTATTCAAACTAGCTGAGGTTTTTCTTGAGTAAATAGCAAAGCACTTTTGTAAGTTGCTCTGGATAAGAGTGTCTGTAGAGTGAAAGAAGCACATGAACGGAGATAGTAGAGTAATATTACGTAATTTTACACAAATATGACCCGGGTTACACAGCGTTTTGCAGTTTTTATGAACACTGTCCTGCCTGTTTCTTCAAAGTTTCATACTGCATTTAGCAGCGTGGTAGGGCTTTCTCTTTCTAGAGGTAGGTGATTTAAACATATTATTAACTCTGATTGGTTCTTTGGCGAATCTCACTTCAGATAGGCCACATTCATAATTGACTTGACTTTAGGGAACTTAAAGTGGTACTTCTGTGGTGTCCATCATAAGGGGGTTCATGTGGTAGATGTCTTTGTGGGGATGTTTACTGTGGTTTTGATCTGCAGATTTAAATTTGAGAGCAGTCTTGCTGCTTATTTCCTCATTTTGTGCACGTGCAGGTAGATCTCGTGAGACTGAGCAGTCAAAAAGCGAGGAAAAATCCAAGCCTGGCAATTACATAAACTGGCGAGAGAAGGGTGGGAGGAGGTAGGTGTGAAGGGAAGAGAACAGTTAAACTCTCCCAGAATCAATTTTTGTGAAATATTCATTTTCAGACAGGCACCCAAGAATGTGAAAGATGAATAGTAGCCCACAGTTTCATCTCTGTGGTAATCCAAAAGAATTAATCTAAAAACAACCTTCATTCCAAAGCACCTCACACTCACTCTGAGTTGCAGGTCTTCTGCGCTGTGCAGACAATTTCAGCCATTTCTAGCTACATTTTAAATTTAATAAATAATAATAATAATAATAAGTAGAATATCATACGCCTATGCATATTCATGTTAATTTACATGGATATAAAAATTGCTTTCTCTCCCAGGCCATATCCTGGGGTCCTTAACAGGCAAATGAAAACAGGTTATCAAAAGGGAAACTCACTCCAGCAGTGTTTTGTTATGTTTTTACATCTCCTTAATAGCTCTTTCAAAAAGGACTGCATTAGAAAGAGGCTGACAAAGCAAATCGCTTCTGGGTGTTAAACACAAGAGCAAAAAGTCATGCAAATTGCATGTCTTTCATTATTCTGCTCAACGCTCAATTTGCATGTCATTATAATATCTGATGAGTAAACTGCCTGAGATGAGGGTCAACGTATGGCATGCATGCCATACTTAGCAGTGGAGTGGTGTTTAATGACATTCCAAAGCGTCCTGTACATCTTCTGTCTACCGCTGTGGACCGCCGTCACATTTCAATTCACTTTGATGCGCTTTGATTGCCAGCTGATAGGAGCTCCATTGGCTGTTCAGCTCGCCAACACTGCCTGTTCATGTAGCTCTCGCTGAGGAGCAGTAAAGGATGTCTGGAGTTGCTTAAGCCAAATGCACTCTTAAAAATGTAGCAGTGTTACCAAAGAACTACCTTTTAATAGATGTTTCTTTAAAGGAAACACTCTTAAAGATGTTGTTTCTAGCAACTGTAGTGCTGTCTGCAGAATCTGTAGAGTACAAATGACTATCATGGACAATGCTTTAGATGGTTTTCCATCGAAACACTATACTTTTGAGCTGAGTCTACTATAAGCTGAGTTTCTCATTTGGAGTGTATTTAGGTGATAATTAATTTGATGAATTTTCATATATATTATTATATTATAATAGAATCATATTATAATATATTTGAGTAATGGAATCAATATTTTATTCTGCTCATCTTTAGTTTTTTACAGTTTTTACTAATGTATTTTGCTGGTGGTTCAGATTTACTGTGACTTTAGGCCCTATGGTGGTTCTTTATATACTAAGAAGTACAGTATATAAAGCAAATATTAGCATAATTCTTGAAGTATAAAAGCGTTAAAGTGTTAGAAGCAGTAAAATGGGCAAAAATAAGATTCTGAGTCACTTTGAGTCAATTTGCTCCCACCTCAATCATCCCCAGATGTCATATAAAAATTAATAATTACTAAAACTGTGGTGAAACTGGCATGACATGATGTTTTTATATAAAGCATTTTATTCCTTTTAAATATTTGTCATTTTATTGCTTTGCATTGGAGGTTTAGTGGAGAAGTAGTTAGTATTTCATTAATGAAGGTGCATGTTTGTTTGGTGGATGGATAAACGGATGGATGGATAGGGAAATGGGTGCACAGATGAACTGTTGGATAGATAGATGGAAGGTTGAATGAATAAATGGATGGATGGGAGAGTGGATAGATATGGATAAATTATGTAACTGCAGTGGATGATCCAAGGAGATGGTTTATAGAGAGTGAGTTAGAAGTGAAGAGGCGATCTATTTTTCACAGCTACCAAAATGATGACAAATATGAGCAGGCCCCATTGATTTTTTTCATAAATCTCTTTGCCCACTGTCTTTTTCTTTTCTCCATCTTTCTCTTTTGAATTCTAGCACCTCTTCAGCAGCTCCCCTGCAGAGCCTTCATTGTCACCGGGGAGAAATAACAGGGAAGAATGTACACTAACCTAAGTTCGACCTGGTCCAGTTGTTCCACCTCACAAAGGCTCTGCAGGCCGCTACCGAGCCTCAAGCAGAGCTATAAAGATCAGAAAAGTTGAGAGGTGTGAGGAGAGCAGTAAAAGTGGCCTTGGCTTCACGTAGGTGGATCCAACACTGTTAACTCTCACCGTAGCCTTATGAGGACAAACTGTGACAGAAAGTTTACAGAGATTGGTCTGCTCCGACTGCTTGAAATTGTTCGAAGACAAAAAAGGACGTATGAAAGGAAGGGAAATAAAGCATCTCTTTTTTCTTCTGCTTTGGTATCACTATGAAGCATAGAAACGTAAGCTGAATCTCGACCCAAGGTTAGCCACGGCGTCGTGACTAGTTTATTAGCCTAGCGCTTGCTGCACTTTCATGGTATATGAAAGCAAAGCCTCATGAGCTTGGTTGAATAGCTTTCAAGGCCACCTTCACTAAGCATGGGCCAGACTGGACAAGTTATTCTGTTATATGGAGTCAGTTCAACTACATTTACTTCAACTGCAGTCAGTTAAGTCAAGAACCCTGTCAAAAAATAATGCTTTCTAAACGGTTTCTGGCTCAAATGTATGAATGGTTCTAAGAAAAACCTGGTGTAGAAATGTTCTATGAAATGTACCCATGTCTACTTCTAGTGATCTACCACAAAGAAACCCTTTGCTCTAACCTTAATCTAACACAGTTCCTAGATAGGATAATCTAAAAAATGTGTCCTGTCAGGATTTGTACAGCTTTGAACAGATCTCTTTAAGTCCCATCTCCTCACCAACACAGCCATAACTACAGGGCTTTAAATCGATAATCAAATCACGTTAAACATTATCGCGGGTCAGATGCACTGGGAGGACTGCAAAGGATTTTATATGGCAGCTGATTTAATTTTTTTTAATGTTTTTAATGTTAATATTTTCTGGAATTCTGGAATCTTATGTAAAATGTGGTACAATTGGGTATGTGGTCATAATATTCTGATATGACTGTGTATATTAAAGTATATAACTTGTGTAACTAAGCTTTCATTCTATAGTCATTCTTGTGTAAAATCATGTAATGTTACTCTACCTCGTCTGTCGGCATGGTTCTTTCACTCCAGTTGTTGTCTTTGCCGGTTCTGTATCTTTCAGCTTGTCAACAAATACACATGTAGATCTTGAGGGGACGCTCAAAGCCCGATTTGTATTTATGGCAGTGGAGTAAAAGTGAATTGAACCAAGTTCAAAAAATACAATGCAAAAACAATTATTCACTGAAACCAAAAGTAGTTCATCCACTTTACTTTCTGGTCCCTGTAGGTTATACAATTTTGCAGTTTATGGTCTGAGGTAACTGAGGAACCGAGGAATGTCTGGAATGCCAAAATGTTAACCTTGAGGAGATTTATGATGGCTGGATAAATCTAAGCATGGCCTTCAGATGTGCATTTATCACTTGTGAAGGACAGGCAGTGTCCTTATGAGCAGATGCCACTGCTGGAGAGATGACTCTTTTTCCCTGCAGCCCAAAACAGGTTAAGTATTGATTTGGCGGTATCCATCTAAAAGCCGTGACATAGAATCAGTGTTGTTGTCCTGACTTAATACTGAGCAATGAATTGAAATTGAGGAGGGCTGATGAAATACCGTTCCGGCCCGTTCACGATCAATCAACGCTGGAGCCGTCCTCCATGTGCAAATGTATTTATCTGATCAGTGGACTGTCCGAAAAATGAGCTACACCTGTGATTAGCAGCACAGTAATGTTACTTTGACCCTCACATCATCAGGTGGACATGCAGCTAACGTGGCCAACTCCTAATTGGCGCATCTGTTACTTCAGGAGTCAGAAATAAATGTGTTTCATTGTCAGCTGTTAAATATTTATGTCTCTCAGCTCGATATAAAAGTCTCTTCTCAATCGCGTTATTACTGCAATTATCCAAGAAATAAATCAGAAAGAGCCCAAGATGGATAGCATGCAGCTTTCTGTCATGGTGAGCGATGCATGAATGACGGACATTAGTTTTCGCTTCTCTTCCTTCTTTCTGAGGTGATGTGTATCAGTGGTTGTAAATTATCTTGCTTTTAGGACAGATACCAAAGTAATTATCCTTGCTTCTTTCACTGCACCACACCGGCATGATCATAAAGCGCTTATTTATAGAAGAGAGATGCACCATGACTCATTCTGAGTCTGATGACTGCCCTCCTGTATGCTAGCTGTCATGTAGTCTCCTCTCTCTGGGGTGTGCCGTCCTGCTCGCAGCTTCTTTAACACCTTTTCATTATTTATGTCATTCTCTTTGTTCATTTCCAAGAGCAGTATTCCTAAGGGAATTATCTGAATGGAAATCAGCTGGCAGGTAATAAAAGGACAGATTTTGATTTACTCTCGTTCAGAGCGACTTGCTGTATGATCATACCAATGGAAATGGCACCCAGACGACACAAAGCATCGGCTTCCCAGACTTAGATGAAGCCTATATTCTTAAAATATAAGCTGGAGTTTGATTCCTTGAAGTACCTTTTGACTGAGTGGCTTCAAATGTACAACAATCCCTGGTAAGGAGCCAAAGGTGGTTCTTCTATGGTTCTAATGCTCCTAGTCTAAAGACTAAAGCCTGAACCATAGGCTGAAAGGTATCTCCAGTGGTGATCCACCTCTGGCTTTGCAGTTTAGACTAGGTTTACCCACTCCATGTAAATGACCCTAGCTTCACCATTCAATTCTAGTGCTACCTAAGTGCTACCTAGAACTTTATCTCGAATCCATATACATGACTGAACCAATGCTTTTTGAAGCTGGTACAATTACATTAATGGCATTGGCAGACACTCTTAGTCAGAGTAACTTATGATTGAATCATGTTACAGAGGTAAATGCAGTGTTAGGAGTCTTGTCTTGCCCAAGGACCTCTTATTGGTATAGCGTGGTGTTCATGACCCAGCAGGGAATCACACCCAGCCTGCCACACGGAGGACATTGGGGTTACCTGCTACGGTAAACTTGACGTTTCAGACCAGGTGAGTGCAGTAATTAAAATTCATATCAGTAAGAGCACCAGCTAAATGGTAATACAGTGTTAAGCTACAGGTAGAAACATTAAGACAGAAGCTTCTACATCAGAGCTGATACATACATATTGCAGTTGAATGACTGTCACCAGGTTGTGTTTTCATTGATTTTAAGTGACCTTGTCCAAGTGCCATTTTATCATTCTGTGAAGCAAGCAGGGGGCAGAGTGCTCACTTAAAGTGACCACAAGCACACTTGAAAAATAGGCCCTTTGCTAATTGGGGTGTTAAGCACATCTGCCATGCTGTATCTAAAGGTCACTTGAAGGTTACTGTAATAGAGGATCAATGCAAGGGCGAAAACATTTATATAGGCCCAAAACAATGCCATTGTGCAAGGACAGGTAAGCAACTTCCACATTTAAAAATAATTACAGACAACATGGTTTATGTAACAGTTTTAAAGTCATTGTTAAATGCCCCAGATTATGGGTGTCTGGCAAAAATCCTTCAAACTCCAAAATGGTAAATTGCTAGTGCGGACCTTGCCCTGAGATGGAACGTGAGGGTGGGCTTTGAAAATACCCCTGTTGGTGTGTCAAGTGTTGCAAGTAAGGGAGGAGATGGGTTGGAGGAGTTCAAGCATGGTCTTTCTCCCAAAATTTAACTGTCAATGGAAGTCAACAATTTCTAGTTATTTTGGAGGAGTTGTATTGGTCCATTTATCATGAAATTGTGATACAATGTAAATACAGTGATACAATGTTTCAAACTGTCAAAAAGTGGAAAAACTGCAAAAAATAGAAATACATTGAAGATCACTGGTAATTATGTTTCTTAGAAATCATGGTCTACTTTAAATGAGTCTTCTAGGAAATTGTTGTTTTTACAAATGAGTTTAAAAATATTGTTTTTAGTAGTTTTTAATGGTCAGAAATAATCAAGTTCATAAATACCTTGGAATACTTAAAAGCAGGTATATTGTATACATAAAAAGAGCATCTTTCCAAATAGCGAGCCCACATTCATCTATACTGTTTCACTTCAGATCCTGCTGGTTACCTATGTTGTCTTCTTAAAGCAGCATTATGCAAAAATTGTTTTTTTGCTCCTGGGCTTCCCCGATTGTCAAGAAGTGTAATTCATACTTAGAGCCACCCCTAAAGGACGCACTGTACACATGCATTTCTGGACAAGCTGAGAGATACAGAACTGTCACTGAAAGTGAAGGAGCATGTGGACTGATGCGGTATAGTGATACTCTCAGATTTTACACAATTATGACTTGGGTTATGCAACATTACACAGTTCTCACAAGCATTATTCATAAGGCAGTTACATAATACAGTTAGAAGCATTCTGAACAAAGATGAATGGTGGGCATCACCTTATTACACATCAGTGAAGCATCACAATGATTTTAAAGCTGTAATTTTAAGGCAGAAATGCTTCATAATGTTGCTTTAATCAGTCACCATCATGTCTATTAACTTCCTTGGATATTTGTTAGTATGTTCTATTAATCAGAGGTGATTAATAGAACATATAAACTCACTTCATTCACATTTAGAGATCTCAGTAATATTGCTAAGAAGGTTTGAATAGAAGGCTTAAATTTGAAATTTATAGAACACAAAAGATCCATGGCATGGTGTTCAGTGCTGCAGAATTCAAGATAACACTGGTGCTAGCTTGTGTAGTGGCTAAATGTATGTCTGTGCTTGTGTGTTATTTTGTAAGTGTATTTGTGAGGACTCCTAACTGTTTCAGCAGCCTGGGCAGTCGTCTGATGAGTGGATGAAGGCTGCTTTGTCCTCTGAAATGCCCCCTATCATGATGGATAAAGATCTAGGCTACCCCTCCCTGCTTACGTTTTCTCCCATGCCCCTGTGATTGATGCAAGATAAATCAGCTCAGTCCACTCAACCAGGGCTACAGCTGCACTGGTTCATCTCCAGCAATCAATCTTAAAGCAGACGCCTACAGACTAGCTCATCTGATATCTGCTTGAGAGTTCTGGAATGATTGGTGAACGTTTGTCGATTCAGCACAAATCATTGCACACTACTACTGGACACGGTGGACACTTGGCATCCACTTCAGGAATAGAACTCCTCAGGACATGCACAGGAAAGACCAAGCCGGATATTACTAAAATTGGAAATCCACACTCATCAAAATGAAGGGATTCTTTGGTGTGGTGGCTGAGAAGAACCACTTTTGGTTCTCTGAAAATTTTTTCAAAGGATATTTTCCATGACATCTTAAGTGACATGTTTGAGGGTGAAGAATCTTTTTTTATATATAGAATGTAGACTATATGGCCAAATATTAGCAGATTAAAATATTCCTGTTGGCACCATGCCTAATGCCAGACGTGGGCTAGAGAAACATAAAGACCCCGGCATTGAGCTGTGGAGCAGTGGAACTGTGTTCTCTGGAATGGTCATGCTCCATTTAATACTTTTGGGATGAGTTGGGGATTAGGTTGGGTGATGACCATGCAACATCCTAACGTCATTACCACTCTTATAGCTGAATGCAATCAGATCCTCACAGCAATGCTGTGGAGAGCCTTCCCTGGACAATAGCGACAGGTACTCCAATAAAAGCAGGATAAACAGGATCTTTTTCATTTTGGAAGAAACAGTGAATGAGCAGTTGTCCCAATACTTTTGTCCATAGTGTGTATCTCAAACATAGAATCTTGCTGTAAATTTGACACTTCATGATGTGATGAATGGTTTCCTAGAGAATTCAAATCTAACTGAATCATTCAGGCCTGAGACGTACACCCCTACTTTGACATGTCAGAGAAATCTGTCACCATGAGGTCGCAGGTGTTTTTGTTCATCATCACTGTCCTTGTTATCCTACCCTAAGAGAAAAATGTGCAGGAGCTGTCAACCACCTTGAGCTTGAGCTTATAGTTGATGGTCAGTGCGGTCTGGACCCAGTGTACTGTGAAAATGGCCATTTTTCCTCATATTTTCTTCCACCTTTGTCATGGCAGGCAGTTTGTCCCCACCGACAGTGAGTTCATTGACTTCTCTGAATTACTGAGAACAAGCTGAGTGTTCTGATGCCCCAGGTTACGACCTTGGCAGAACCCATGTTGTGTTCACCTGGCCTAAGACAATGCTACACCTGTTGACGCCAGTCTTTCAAGACAAGTCAGATCCAGAACAGCCGGTGGGCATTTGCTTTCTTACCAAGAACAGTCAGCCCTGAACATGCCCTTGGATGTTGTGTGCCTCGAGCCACTGATCTTTTCTTGTACGCTCTTTATTTATTCATTGAGGTTCTCAAGGTTTTTTGCAAGGGGCACCTGACAAAACAAGTTCTCTGAGCCAGTGGTTGTTACAGTCCTGGATACCACATTCTGGTGTTTTTCCTTTTTCTAACATGACTTAATTGGCTCACAAAAATGACAGATATTTGTAATTAGCTGAGATGAATCAGGTGTGCTGGGCTGGGAAAACACAAACCTTGCAGTGTGTGGGATCCCCAGTACTGAGACCAAGGGACAGATGTATGACTGTGAAAAGAAACAGCACAAAATGTGCCTTGATGCTGCCTCAGTATGTACTTGCTGTATGTCTGGTATTAGTAATTGGTTTGCCAAGGCTGTAGTAGGGTTACCCATTATCTGTTAACATGATCCAAAAGATTATGAAATTTCAATAATGAGCACTTCCTATTCCTTAAGGATTAGATGTCACCCCCCCCCCCCCCCCCATACTGTTTATGCTCTCCTCATGCCGTCAAAACAGCTCTGAGCATTTGAGGCATGGACTCCACAATATCTCTGAAGGCCAAGACATTAGCAGCAGATCCTTTAAGTCCTGCAAGTTGGGAGATGGGGCCTCCACGGATAACGTTGGCCGCCTGCCGCCAGTTCACATGTTGTTTTAGAGATGTTTTGTCCCAGTCGTCTAGACATCACAACTTAGTTTCTTGACCATTTTCCCTGCTTTTAACACACCACCTTCAAGAAGTGACTGTTCACTTGCTGCCTAATATGTAGATCCCAGACCTTGACAGGTGCTGTTGGAACCAGATCATCAATGTAATTCACTTTAGCCGTCAGTGGTTTTAATGTTATGACTGCTTGGTGTGATTATCTGTGCTTGAGAGCTTTCTGTACATCCATTTGAAAAAACTTATGATTTATAATTTCATATTATTCATATGAAGAATTCTTTGTAACTCTTTGTAAGGCATTTTTATTTGATGCTGCTGGTTTATATCAAGAGAAAATACAAGATTTTACTTGATGTAAAGGGTCTTTACCAGTTTAAAGATTCTTCAGATCCACATCCATCATCTCTTTTACAGGAATGGTTCTTCATGGAACCGAAAATGTCTCTTCTGTGGACCCTATGAAGCATTGTGTATTGTCTCACACCAACATTTACTAATCTCATGTTTAGCAATATTGACTAGTCACCCTATTGGGTAAAATGTACCTGTATGTGTCTGTAAACTTTAACAGAATACAGTTTCTATTTCGTTTCTGTTAATTGCAGGAATCCATTAGTCTCTCTTCTCTTCTGTAAAAGGAGAGCTCTGAATTCCTGCTGAATCAGTTTGTACAGTCATTTGCACAACAGCTCTGAGATCTGGTAAATATAGCAAGAAATGTGCTTAAAAGAAACTAAATGATAAAATGTGATATAATTGTTATAAAATGGCCTTAAAATATGTCACTAAAATTAAATTAACTGCATTTAAGATGCATTTCACTTTGTGAGGATTTTTGTGCATTGCTGGAGGAGTTCTGGGAGTTAGCCATTATTCTTCTGTTGAGGAGCATTCTTTCAGCACATTTCCAAGGCCTGTTCCTCTAAATATCTGCTATTACTGCTGCCGTTGTTAAAATGCATCTCCCAACAGCACTCCTTTGAGACATTAGACTGTACAACTGAACCAGTGCAACAAAAAGTGAGCAACCTGCCTTAAAGTTCAGATTTTCACAAACTTTGTATAATTTGTCTACCCAAAATAGTCAGTAAATCAAATGGGATTTATGATGAACAATAACTCCAGTTTACCAGAGCTGAATTCCCAATGTGGAAAAAGGCTGAACCCAATTGTATGTGATACGTTCACCTTTTATACAGTTTTACCTTCAAATGCATATATGTGTGAGAGTCCATGGTGTGTAAACTACACAATATTGACAAAAGTATTAGGACATCTGCTTATTCATAATTCTTTCTGAAATCAATGGTATTAAAAAAAGAGTTTCCTGAGTTTTCCAGAGTATCCTGCTTTTGTTGGAGGAACTGTCTCTACAGTTCAGGGGAGGCTTTCTACTAGATTTTGAAGTAGCATTGCTGTGAGGATTTGATTGCATTCAGCAACAAGAGTGTTAGGGAGATCAGAATGTTAGGTGATTACCACCCAACTTAATTTCTCCAAATTTTACCAAAAGTACTGAATAGAGCACCATCATTCTAGAGAACATAGTTCCACTGCTTCACAGCTCAATGCCGGGGGCTTTATACCCCTCAATCCCACATGCGGCATTAGGCATGGTGCCGAAAGGTTCATGTTGATCTGCTTCAGGAAGTCCCATTCAGTTGGCAGTACTTTTGTCTATTGGAATAGACAATTATTGCATTTGCATATCTGTGCCAGGGATGGGTATAACTTAAAGGAGCTGAATGTATTTATTAGAAGGGGTGTCCACAAACTATTGTCAATATAATGTTTAAGCTTGAACATACTGTTGCAAGCTGCTGGAGGTTGGAGAATCGCTCCATATGTGACCCATGCCCCTAATCATTAATTCACTCATCCAAAGATTTGATTATAATATACATTTAAATTGAACTGAATTGTGTTCCAGTGATTTTCCAGTAAATCTCCAGCTTGTGGAGCGTTGGATGGTAGACGTACACGCACAGTCAAGGGTGGAAGATATCCCACAGTGAGCAGACCTATATACAGGGCTAAGGCTGGTAATGCTGTGTTGATTGTCCATGACTGGAGTTCAAGTGTCATTCAATCAGTGGCGAGAAGATGGGCTGAGAGCATGATGAGTGCGAAGAGAGCAACACAGCCTTAATGTCACTCAATCTCTGGGCCTTGAGCCAGAGAGGAAGGGAGAGAGAAAGAGACAGACTCAAGTGCCTGTTTAAAGATTGACCTATTGTTCACCAGTCTTTCATCTTGCGTTTATTCCATCAGCACGTGAGCTACAGATCCCTCACTCTCTGGCACTGCACAGTATCATGCTGGCACTGTCACACACAGCATGCTAAAAGGCAAACAAAGAGAAATATTATCAAGAATCAATTAAGTCATAAATCACTGGTGAATAAATTAGAGGACAACCATCTATCACCGTTAGGCAGATGACAGTGAGCGATGCTAACTCCTGCACTCTTTGAAAGGAACTACAATAGAGCAATTACACATTGATTGATTATTAATTAGGGATGGCTGTTTTAACCACTTCTGCTAAACACACTGTGTTTGAACATCATAGGAAGGGTTTCCTTTATTGTTATAAACATATTGTTAGAATCAGAATATGTATATGTAAGGTTTATTATCCAATTGCTCACATACAGAAGAACAGATCATCTATATCTGATCACGCTATACTTAATCACAGTATTTTAGACATACTGTGTGTGTTTTAGCTTGTGTTGCTTTACAGAACCATAATTCTGAGTTTGCACTTTGACTTATTGTATCACAGTTATTTTGTGTATTCAGGCCTGCTTGCATATAATATTGGAGTTTTATTTTGCAGCTCAGTGAGGCGGTGTTTAGATCAGGCTACTGGAACTAACTGTCAAACTTTACTAAAAGCTTCATAGATTCCTAGATGTTGTTTGACCTAGTAGCCATGTAGATCCATGTGCTAGTCAGCTCTGCCTGTATGTTTGTTTACTAAGGGAATATCAGGCTTGGATTGAGTCAAAAAGATTAAAAAGTTGTTTCCTACTAAATAAAACTGGGACCTCCATAGTTTGTTGTGTCATGCAAAAATGTGTATCTCTTTATTGACATTTTTTTTACTTACTGACATAATTTAAAATTCTAGTTGTTCTTCACATTGTGTAAAAATTCGTTGAACATTAACTTATATTGAAAGGTAAGTTTAAGTTTTTTTTCTTTCTCTTATTAAGTTATTTATATATACAGTGGGAGTTACTGCACTTGCCACAGATAACACGCAAAATGTTGTGGCATGGACTGTGTTGGCCCGTGGGGCGTCACTGTTATGCCGGAGGAGTCCATTCTCGGTACACCTTTACTGTGGCAGCTCTAGATCATACCACAAAATTAGCGGTTTCTGAGATGCTGTCAAGTTTGTAGACACCTTCTCTTTCAGAGTTTTGAAATCCCTTGAAAAAAGGGTAATAATAGGGCATTTGTTAACAGCCTCTACTCTTCTGCAAAGGCCTTATCTGAGATTTTGCTGTGAGGATTTGATGGAATTAGACCCTGAAAGCATTAGTACGATAAGATAAGATAAGATAATCCTTTATTAGTCCCACAGTGGGGAAATTCTCAGTGTCACAGCAGAAAGGGATAGCAAGACACTCAGTTACAAAATTGTAGATAAATAATTTACACTATATACACAATATAAATAAGAATAATAAAAAAAACGATCAGGTACTAATAATGGATGATTACTTATAGATCAGAAATGTCACTTAAACATATCCCAGAGGTATTGGCTGGAGCTCCAGGAGTCAGAACCACTGCTACTGCTATGTGACTGTAGACTCGTACATATATATATATGAACAATATATATGAAAATATATATATATATATATATATATATATATATATATATATATATATATATATATGAAAGCTGGGCACCACTGGGTCAATTGTTGATTTTTTTAAGTAGAATAAGTGAATATATTCTGTACACTACATACATAAATATGACATTTTTCATATTTTAGAGAACAGTATGTTCTGAATTTAACATATTGAAAAAAAAAATGTTTACATTATTTATTACTTTTTTGTGTGTGCATCTCCCTAAGGACTGTATTGCACCTATACCATACTCAGATGTTCATCTGTTTCAGCATTATGTAATGACACACTACAGAAGGAAGGCCAAATGTGCTACTTCAGCAGATGTTTAATGGCATTTTGACACAATCCAGACTTGAAAAATTCAAACATTCAATCTGAAAGTCAAAGGTGGCACACAGCAGTATAGAGGCGAAAGTCTTGGTCAGCAGAACCATAGCAAATACTGGAGACAGACGTTAAACAGACGGCTCAGAAACTTGGCAGAAACACAAGAGACTTTGTACCACAGCCAAGAGCTGCACTGTTTAAATAGTTTGGTCACTGATTTCCATCAGCTGTGTCCCAGGTGATGGGCGGGACGCTGGTGGGCAAGTGTTCAGTAGACCGTCAATGCTAAGCGCTGGAGCCTGACAGGGATGCAGACAGGGACATTACATCTATGAATTATACTTGAATAATTATGCAGAATGCTTTCCACTTGCTTATTTACCCACTAAAGTAATGTAGTGTTATGTTAAGTAACATGATGAAGAGGAAATGATGTCATTCATGCTTCAGAGTAGACGAGTTCAGACGTTTTTACCACCCTGTCACATAAAATAGGCAAAGAAACTGTTTTTAATTTATTTCTTTATTTTCTTTTAAATAATATCCACAGAATATTGAATCTGAAGGCTCTCAAAATCGAACTGATGCCTCAGATCCTCTGTCCTTAAAAAACTCCTGCCCATGACCCAGAAACTGATCCACAGACATATCAATTCTTTAGAAAATGCTGTATCTCAAGGAGATGAGGGTTCCAGACCAAGGCTCTCGAACATTCATGCATCTTTATTTTATTGGAGTGTGAGACATTGTCTGTGGTGCAGTTTCTCCACCTCCACATTGTGTTTTTATTGGATGATTACAGCTAACGGGAGGGTCCTGTGGAAAGATGAAGAAAGCTAATTAAATTGTTGATGTGGGTGATTGTCAGTAAGGCATGCTTGTGTGAAAAGTCAGTGGATAATATGAGACAAGTGTGTATCCTTTAAAACCAGCAGCAGGTAATAAAAATGATCTCTGTGAGAAGGATATCTCGTCTGGCAAACATGTTTGCTGTTGATTCCTCAGCTCTTGCATCTCTTCCTCACGCCCTCGAGGGAGGAGCTAAAAGTGTGGAAATGATGCAAGGAAAGGAAACGAGGAAAAACACATTAAAGAAATCAGCTTCACTCATCATTTACCGTAGAGAAACTGATGTCAGGAGGTCTACGCTTGATAGCAGGGAATGTGGCAACCAGTTCAGACGGAAATTTCTCATGACACATTCCCCTCTGTAAAAGCTTCAGTGTGACGGGGTTGTAATTACCATTATTTTGTCTAGCATAAATACGGTTAATGAGATGGGATTTTCAGATACTGACTGACCCCACAGGGGACACTGAAAGGCAAAACAATACTCATGAAAGATAATCTCCTTTTTAAAGGAACAACCATCACAACCAGAACCAATAAGCTGTAGTTCCCACACGACAGACTACCTGCTGTAAACAAAAAACAGCTTTGTTGCCAGTGAAAGTACTTGTTAAGACAAGTGAGGCAAGTTTCCAGTGGCTTTTCAGATTCAGCGCTCCAAACATGAGCCACAGGGATGTGGCTGCATAGGTAGAAGGTATTAATGAGTACTCAAGTGGAGGAGTTATTTCAAAAGGACCTTAATGAGATTTCACTCCCTCGGCCAGTCCTGCGGCCACTAATGGAGAGAGAGACACGTAGCCTGTAGTCACTTCAAAACCCGGGAGTCTGTGTGTGTGTCTGTGTGTGAGAGAGGGAATGTGGTATGGTTTGTTTTAGGGTTATAGTTGGGACAGTTGAAAGGGTGAAGGCATAGCAGACAAGTGGGGGAATGAGACAATGAGAAGTAGGAGAAGAACCATAGGTCAGACTGATGGAGTCCTGCAGATGGAAGGAAATGACTGGCAGAGGTGCCCAATGGAAGGCAAAGTTCACATCTACCACCTTTTTCCAGCTGCTCATGAAGCCTTAGAGAGATAGAGATAGAGAGAGAAAGAGACAGAGAGAGCGAGAGAGAGAGAGAGAGAGAATGAGGGGCGAAAACATGACACCAAGCCGGCAAAAGCATCTCTGTCCCTGGAGACTGTCAAAAACACATTCTGGATAAGCAGAAGCAACAACAACAACAACAACAATGATGTCAAGAGAGAAGATGAAGAAATTCAGACTAAATTTTACTTTCCAACCAATAACTAGCAGAGACAGCGTTACAGAAGTGGAAAAAAGCCCCCAAAATCAATAAAAAATAAAACGTAGAGAGAGAGAGAGAGAGAGAGAGAGAGGGGATGATGAGTGGAAATGGCTTAGGCTGCTAATACTGGCCAGTTGACCATTTCCATGCTTTGCCCACAAATGTGTTGCTTTCGCAGCAGCTGTTCTGAGGCTGTTGTGGGTTTTATAGAACATTGGCAAAACCCAGATTCACACTAATTAGAAACAACAGAGCACACATTTTTGCCAAAGGGCTCAAATTTTGAGAGGACTAGTAATTATTATTTTTTATTTACTGTTTTGTAATACAGTTTTATGTGTAAAATCAAGGTAATGTGAGCTGTTATTCAATAATACACTGCCTAGCAAAGAATATTTTGGTCATTTTGAATTATCATTTACCACCAGTTACTGAGCTAACTTGCCCTTGCTCCTGGCAAACTAGGAGCATTGATTTGAAACTGTGGAGGAACCTTCAAGAAAAGATTTTCAGAAGAAAAAGGTTCATTGAATGTTCCTCAAAGCACCATACAAGGTTCCTCCACAGTTTCAAACTGAAGAACCTCCAGATGTTCCTGAAGGATCTTACACCTTTAACAGTCAAAACAAATCACACGAATAAAACATTGCTACTATATTACAGCTAATATCATATTCTGAAATCTTGCCAATTAAAGGCTCCTTCGTTTAAAACGTTTTGATACTGTTCACCTTTCACAACGCCTTTATGTTAAGAATTTCCGTATCACATGGTTTTTGCTTGTGTCGTGTTCAAGTTTCTATCAGAAGGTTGAACTATCAGATGGCTGAAGTTTCCATCAGACTTAAGACAGCAGAGGCTGCTGCTGCGGACACTTATCATAAAGTACCGAACTATGCTAACCCAACAGGTTCTGACTATTTTCAGGCTATTTAGAGCTAGCTAGAGCAGACACACAACACAACACAACCAGAGTTTTGTGGGGTACCGTATCCAAAGACGAAGAGGATTAAATCTAAATTTAAAACATCCACCCAAGCGTCCATACATCAGTTCTCACTTTTTTGTGGAGGGGGAAGTCGGTTACGAAGCTCCGGTGAAGCGGACGCGTTGGGTGTTTGTGAGACTGTCGTGTAAGAGGTTAGTCTTAAAGGTGACCGAACGCATTTGTTTCATCCAGAGCCTCTTAACCAAGCCATTTCTCTGGGTAAGGATGTATTGGTGTTGGTTACCCCTCCACAAAACAGTAAGAGCAGACATATGGAAGTTTGGGTGGGTGTTTTAAATTTAGCGTCTTCAACCATAAACCATAACCATTCTTTGGAAGGCTATTATAGTATATATTATACTACTCATTGTATGGAAAATAAAGTGAATAGGGGCATGAATGACAATTATACATATCAGGAACTTTCCGGTAAGGTCAGTAGGTCAGAAGTGTGTAGAAACTTGTGTTTAATAACTTTGAAAATGTTCATAAAACAATCCAGATGCAATGAAATGTCTCAGAACTGTTTGCTGTGGTGATGTTCACAAGCATTTATTGGGTGACAGTAATTTGGGTCTGCAACTTTAGCCCTAATTAAATGAGCCACTGTCCTCTCAGCCCAACATATCATGTCATCTGTGCATGACAGAAGTTGATGGGAACACTGATTTCTTATCATTTTCTCTTACTGCACTTCTGGACGTTCATTGAAAGGAACCCTGCTAAGACCTTTACTTGGTTTGTCTACTTGAAATAATGCCACAGTAACAGCACCCTTACTTAGGCATGAGCTTCCAGAGCATGTTCCACTCCTGGGCAGTGGTGGCTCAGCGGTTAGAGCGCCGGGATATCGATAACAGGGTTGTGGGTTCGATTCCCGGGCTCGGCAAGCTGCCACTGTTGGGCCCTTGAGCAAGGCCCTTTACCCTCTCTGCTCCCCGGGCGCTGGAGTTGGCTGCCCACCGCTCTGGGTGTGTGTGTGTACTCACTGCCCCTAACACGTGTGAGTGTGTATTCACTACCAGATGGGTTAAATGCGGAGGACACATTTCGCTGTACAGTCCACACTGTACAGTGATGAATACGTGCACCTTTATCCTTTATCCTTTTTCAAATACTATCCTGGAAAATTAACTGCACATTCCCAGGTACGACTGCATATGCGCGACAGTGGATCGGAGGAGGCCTGGTGAATTGGAGCATGAGTTGGAGCAGCTAGCAGTAGGATTGCATTCAGCACAGCTTTAGATAACAGAAGTCCTGTAATCCATCCAAAGCCAAAACAGGGCCAAATCTACCATCACCATGCTTCTCAGATTCTGCCAAAATGGCACAAAAGACCCACCCCACATTCACGCTCTCACTGGGAGACTGAAACAGCGCGTACATATTTAATTTACAAATCACTGTCCCACGCAGAGACTGCTAAAATGTGCAGGCAGGCACACATGGCTCAGGCATCTGTTTAGCCTCAGACGGAAAATTTGTTCTTGCTATTTGTCACCATTATTTGGTTTATGTTCATTTCCCATCATTATCTGTGTTATTTGTATTTGCTGCTGACTCAAACACATGCTGCTTATATAATTAGAGGTACTAAAAAGGCTTTTCCTAGACAGCGGTAGGTGCTGTAACTATGATAAGTTGCTCCAGCACTCCTGTGATGCTGTCATGCTTTTTGACATCATTTTGTATTTTTAATAAACTGTGAAATTAGTTTCTTAGACACTTCAAAACAAAGTGCAGTTGGTTACAGGTGCCCTTTCACACTAATCGAAATGTTTTGCGTTTTTTTTGGAATTTCTTTCATACTCAGGTGCAGATTAGACAAACTTGTAACGGGCATCTTTTTCACTGCCACTTCAAAAGGCTGCCACTAAACCCAGAGATTGTTCTGATAAACACTACGGCGGTTTTCAGAGCATCGCCCGCAAACCTATTTCACAGTGAATTTCAGTGCCATAGTTCAGAAGCTTGAGCTTATAAATAAATGTATTCTTGGTTTGTTTATTGTTTTGCACTTGGAATGTGCAGTTTTATGAAGATAAAGGTCACAGCAGAGTCACTAAACATTATGGCGTTTGAAAGCTAACAGAACAACTGTGACAGTCCCTAAAACCTACTACCAAATTCCTCCAATCTCTGCACTTTTAATGTCCAGACTATAATCAATAACACAGGCCAGGCAACATCCTGCAAACTAACAAAACAGTGTCTGCATCACATTTCCTTTATAGGTAGGGTGAAGCTAACTGTGAGTGGCAAAGGTCACAGACAGCCACCATGAGCCATGTTGTTCCAGGGGTATTCCAGCCATAAACTAGCATTCATTATATTCCCTGTTCAAAAAACTGGCTCTTGTGTTTATTTTTGATGTTTCATAGTTGAGCTGATGGTCTACCACTGTAAATGACTTACAGGTTGACCAGCATGGACTGTCTGACCAGCATGACCAAGGTGGTAGACCAGTATGACCAAGGTGGTCGACTAGCATGAATAGCTTGACCAAACTGGTCAACCAGCTTGGTTAAGTTGGTTAGATAGACCGGCTAGACCAGCTAAACCATCAAACTCAATTGAAAACATGTAAAAAAGGTAAAAGGTAAAGGTGCACGTATTTGTCACTGTACAGTGTACAGCGAAATGTGTCCTCCGCATTTAACCCATCTGGTAGTGAACACACACTCACACACACACATGTGTTAGGGGCAGTGAGTACACACACACACCCAGAGCGGTGGACAGCCAACTCCAGCGCCCGGGGAGCAGAGAGGGTAAAGGGCCTTGCTCATGTTATGCTGGTCAGTAGCTAAGCCAGATTTCTTAACAGCTTAGGGTGGGCCTTTTTATTTGGATGACCAGCTTTTTAACCACCTCTACTATCAAGGACCAATGTAGACCTTCTGAAACCAGTTACCAGCTAAAGTTGGTCTACACAGTATTCTTCAGCACAGCATTTTGATAATGATTGAATGATTTGTATATTTTCATTAATCAACATTTTCTTCACTTCCCAGCTTGCATTATGCAAGTATATTGTACGTTTCCCAGCCAACATGCTCATGTGGGACATGGCCTAGGTGTACATGCTTTTTTACTGTGACCCAGCTGGGCTTCCCAAATGGGGCCCACCATTACGGCCCACCATAATCTCACCTAGTTCCATCTAGGCTCGTATGCAGTGTACAACCCAAATGGGACCCATGTTTATCCCCTCTTGGTCCCGTCACTGACCCTGGTGGGCATCCATATGTGGGGCCAATGTGGAATCAGAGGACAAGAAGGCTGTTTCATCAGGAGATGATACACAACTGGGCTTGATCTCTTAAGCCCAGGTAGGGTAGGGCAGCCTTTCCTCTTCCTCCATAGCTCATTGTGCTGCTAGCCAGTGTGGGCTAACTGTATAGGTAGGTTAGTGTTCTCTTTAAAGCATGTTTAGCTGTCCAGTGATGTTGCGTAAGCAACAGATTAAAAAGGTGCAGTTGGCTTGCTACATGTAACTCAGAGGACGCTCATGCAACCCTTCACCCTCTTAGCACTGGTGGCACTGTGTGATAGAGGAGTCCTTAGCTAGGTGAATTGGGGAGAAATTAAGAAAAAGACAAAACAAAAGAATGCCTACCAAGTGCAGTATTCCTGGATCGGGAAAATATGAGAAGCAAATGCTAAAGCCAGCGGAATTGGCAAGCACACTGGACACTGTGAATCCCAATTACCTACCTCTCTGAATAAAAGTGTCTGCAAAATATACAAAGGTGTTGTTTTTCTCCATTTTCCAGGAGGAAATTATGTAAATTATGGATTGGATGTTAGGACTCAACAGAATCATTTTGTTCAGCACTTTAAAAAAAGTGGACTACAGATATTTGAAAGCTGTATCACTGGCATATAGAATAGAGCAAAATGTAAAGAAAGCAATGTTTCTGTCCTTAATCAGAACAAAATGAATGCTAGAGACCTTTCATTCTTTTAGTCCAAAAAAAATCAGTAGAGGTAAATGGCCAGATGGTTATGTTGTGAATTTTGGTGCTTGTTGTCACCCCAGCATGTTAAATAACCCATTCTCTCCATTGTTCAGTTATATGGTTGCAGTAAGCGAGTCTTAAAGCGTTCCTTCTACCGTCAGTAAACATCATCAGAAGGTATTTTTTCTAGTTTAAATCTCCCTCTGTAGACTACTATAGGAGGTGAGTAGCCAGAAAACATGTCCATTTGGGGCCTTTATGGTTAGCCCAACTGGGAACCTGAAAGTTTTGTCCATATATTCCATGTTGGCTTCACAAATGGATCTCCACCAGGGTCAGTGATGGGACCAGGAGGGATTAAACACGGGCCTATTCTAGGTTTCACATTGCACATAGGACCTAGATGTGTGATTAGGGTGGGCTACAACTGGGTCTCAGCAACAATACATGTATAAACCCACTCGAAGCCCATGTCCACCTGGAACTCACCTAGCCCATATACCTCCTATGTGAGATGCAGATACAGCCATGGTTACATTTTTTATTCTCTACAGATGATCTTTTTGTTTAGTTTTGCCTTTTGGTTTTAACTCTAATTGGTTTGTACCCTAATGTTCTCCATGTTCTCTCCTTCACGATGGTCCTCAGACATGTATTCCCATTACGATATCATGTCTGGCTCCACAAGACTACCAGTCCTATAGATCCCACAATGCCTTGTCCCTGGAAAACATGGGATTTAGAAATGTTCCAGAATAAGCTTCCCCCATCTACACCTAAATCCTCACCGAAAACCGAAACTACAAATTGGTCTAAGATCATCAGAAATGGATGGCCTCTATCCAGGGCAGAGCTTTTACAGTATATGTGACCCAAAGTCACATGGGTTTATGGGTCCTATAGGCTGAAAAACAACGCAGTGTGTTTTCCACCCAACGCACCATCTGTCTCCAGCAATATATTGAGCTCTAGGTGAAACGGTTTGAGTTAAGCTTTGCCACCCACTCCTTCCTGCCTCCAAGAGTTAGTTAGAATCACAGTTGACATAATTTGTATGTTTTTACTTTATCATGCTCGCCAGAGCTGTTTCTGGACATGTCTGAACAGGTCCTCCACCTACCTCAATCATATTATTTTGTATTTTTTGAACAGAAAAAAAAGATTAATAAATGGCACGATAAATATGATGGGTTCTTCTTATTATTGCTATTTTAGTTCTTTATGAAGCAGCACTACTACTACAAATAATAATAATAATAATCATCTTTATTTATCTAGTACATTATATTTATAAGCAAAACACAAGAAATGTAAAATACACTTTTTACTATGGACTTTTTTTTTTACTATGAACTGACACGGTGGAGTGAAATAGTAAAGTTCTGGTTATTATATACACTGATCAGCCATAACATTAATACCACCTGCCTAATATTGACCCAGATATTGTGCCTATGTTTGCCCCCACATATGATCCCCAACAGGGTCAGTGATGGGACCAAAAGGGGTTAAACATGTGCCCCATCTGTGTTGTACACTGCACAGTGCCTAAATGGGACCCATATGAGATTAAGGTGGGCCGTGGCGATGGGGCCCATTTTTCGTAGGCACTGTCCACTGCATAACAGTCGTTTTGGAGATGTTCTGAGGCCTTGCCAAAGTGGCTCCCTCTGCTTGCCCATTTTTGCTGGTAACATATAACCATAAAGAACTGACTGTTCACTTACTACCTAGTCATCTACGTCTTGACAGATGCCACTATAGACAAAGATATATACTTTTAAAGAAATTGCACATTTGAGAGTATTTAAGAAGTGAAAAGCAGCCCTTCACCTCCAATCACTTGGGAACTTGATCTGAAGGATTACAGACTGACTTGTTTCTTCTCACCAGATCCTCCTCAAATTTTTGATTATAAAATTTGTCAAAAGAAGCAAATCAGGGTTAAAGTCAGGCCGAAAATAGAATAGTGTACACCCTGCAATGCCCACAGCCAGAAAAGGTCTGGAATTAACTGGCATTAACTATACATGCCTTATCTCAACTGGAAGTGCTTGTATTCTGCTGAAAGCTTGATGTAGGTATAAGAGGGCCCTGAGATAGTGTTAACAATGTGATGGTGCTAACATCCAACACCTCCTTGATCTCTAGAACATACAGCGCTCCCTGAATTGAAGGCACTATAATTAAAACTGCTACACTTTGGCCTTTTTATATGCTGATCTAGGACCAGGGTTTACTTTACTGAAATGGAACCCTCCACTATTACAGGAGGAAGCATTAAGCTCATTTTCTAATTTGCCCTCTTTGTCATTATCTCTTTATAGGCCACTGTGGGGATAGTTCGGGTGCTGCTATTTCAGGTGGAGGTCATTTGTGTGCAGTAGTAAAAGCTTATGTGGGGTTGCTGTAGGAAAGGTTGGGGAGCTGGAGAGCTAGCGAGTTTGTTCACACTTCTTTTCACTAAAAGTTCCCTGAAAGTTGATGAGTTGTCTGTGGAAAATTCCAACAGTTTTTTCTGCAAAGCTGCTTTTGAGAAAAAAGAATTATCCTCATAATTCTGGAAACAAAAAAAACAGGTATAATTTTCTATACAGGCACACTTTTGTAGACTTCTGAAGTCATGTGTAGTGTCGACCCCATATTAGTGTCTAAGTAGTTTTTGTCTGTGGGAAAACTCTAGACTCTTAATTGAGGAAAGCCCATCTGGGCAACGCCACATGTTTCTGCAGTGGTATGCCAGATTGTGCAGAATGTTTGACACCTTATGATTTTTAATTACTGTGACAAAATACTTCATTATTTTCTCCATAATTTAATAACAACTCAGTTCTAGCCTAAAATAAAGATTATTATGGCTTCTAAATGATTATTCTTGATGTGCCAGTTCTTTATTTTGTGGTGAAATGTCAAATTTGCAACATATATAAAAATAAACATGCTGCTGCCAGAAACAGATGGAAAGAAAGATAAATATGGGGGGTTTCTTAGCGCTGATCACATGACTGAAAGTAACTAAAGGCGGTAAGCACAATTCTGGAGAATGACTAATATTTGAACCCAACAGCAAAACAAACAGACTACGCCCTTCCCCTTCGTTCCTCAAGAAGCTCCGCCCCTCCAAATTCATGCATGTGCATTGCCAAGGTCACAGACAGTGGGCTTGCAGACCAAAAGACAGTGAACACAAACACAGCATCCAAAAACAACATCCAAAACACACCGGCTTGGGGACTCATCTGACATCACTACCGCTGTGTTAAAATGTTGGCTACTGGCCTTGTCCAACATCGCTCCCATGGTGATAGTGTGTCGGCTAACAAACTCATCCAATATCGCTACTATGGTTTTAGCAGGCTGGCTAACGGATGCATGTTACCTAGCTTAGCATGTCAAATTATACATGTCTCCAAATAATCGTAGCCAGAAACCCTTTGCAAATTATGATACCACAATATAACGTCAGAGAGAGAAACACCCTGTCAAGTAATTACCTTTAGCTAGGTTAGTGTTAGCAAATTGTTGCTACAACAGCTGCTGGCAAGCAAACCAGCCGTGATTATCCATCACAAACATTCGCAAACCGGACAAAACAACCGGACAAAACAACTATTTCTGTAAAACAGCAAAAATAGGTCAGTTACCCACCTATCCAGCAGGAATACAGCATCATCCTCATTCATTTATATTGCCTTTCATTGACGGCCGCCTCACCAGCATTTACACGTGTCTTCGCCCCTCGCAAAAAGAACATTTTGTTTTATTTGTCAGATCTTTTCCTTTTTGGCTGTATCTCGGCCATCTTTCTTTGACCACGCCTGTAGTTTAACACAATGCTAGCAAGTGCCAGATACACACCCCCCCCCCTCCACTATTATGTGCATGAGCATGAATGTCCCCTGTTGCTGATTGGCTGGAATTATAGTATTATGCTTCTTGGTCTAAGCTCTTGTCTTGTGTTGCAGCCAGTGGCATTGGGAACATTTCACAGGTAGAAGGGAAGAATGGATTCAATTGAATACCAGCAACCAGCAAATATTCTAATAAAATGACAAAGTTTGTAACAATAAATGAATAACTAAATAAAAAAAGGTAAAGATGAAAAGTAGACAGCATCTATAGCAAGAACATGATATTAAACACACCTCAAAATCCACAATGGACTACCTCAATAGGCACAAGCTGAAGGTTTTGGAATGCCCCCCCCCCCCCCCCCCCATAGTCCCCTGAACTAAAGATCATTGAAAACGTGTAGTTCTAGACCTCAAAAGAGAAGCGTTTGCAGGACGGCCCAAGAACCTCACAGAGCTAGAAGCCTTTTATAAGGAAGAATGAGTGAAAATCCCCAAAACAAGAATTGGAAATAATGGAAATAAAAACTAATAATGAAAATAAAAACTAATCTTCATTTAAAATATTAAAGGAACGTGTCATTTTTTTACTTTATGCCTTTTGGAAATTCATTTTACATTTTACTTGCATTTAATTTGCCTCTGGGTGCCCAAACTTTTGCTTGCTACTGTATGTTAATTGCAAACCTGCTAAATTCTCCACCCCCAAAGTGTAAATCTACCGTCAGCAGTTAGCACCTCTTTAACCAAATTAAGTCCTGGAGTTTACTGGGTAAGTTTCAGCTTGAAGGTGTTTATGTAGATTCTGGAAAATGCTAAATTCCTTTACTTAGCCAGCTTGGAGCCAAACTGATCTGCAGTCAGATGGGTTATCTGTTTCTCTTCTGGCTTTTCAAAACAATTTTAGTATGCATGCAAATGTGCTTGGCCCTTCTTTCATGTGTCCCTGAATGGAGTGTTTTTGTGGGTGTGTCTATTTGTGTGTGTGGTTATGTGTTTGCATGTGTGCCATTATATCTGTTATGCCCACATCTCATCTCTTCATGTGATTGCACTGCTGGGTCTGGCTGACACTGCCCTGCTTTGACTGTCTTGCGTTGCTTTCAATGAGAGCTTCTGCACAGCTCTGTGGAGGCCAGCACCTCATTAACCTCACACTCAATATGAAGAAGCAGCTGAATGAATGGATGATTCTGCTCTGAATACCTTTAGCTGTGAAAGGTCTGCGATTTGGCAGATCTTGAGGTCCAGAATTGCCAGATTTATTTAATAAATGGTCTGACAAAAACTATTTCTCCTGAAAAAAAAAAATATATATATATATATATAAAAAGAGAATACAAATATAAGAACAGTACAGTCTTTAAATGCCTTGATTTAAAATAGCTGATTAATATCACTGAACATAAAAGAATACATTGAGAAAAGGTCAGTTTTGTCTGTCTTCAGAGCTTCGGGAGGCAGAGCACAGCGGCTTGTTCCCTCAGTCTCTGATAAGGCCTAATGTTGGTTCTTCAAACAGCAATCACGTTTCTTCCCGTCTGCCCTGCTCTGTCTGGGTTAACCCTTTTATCTCTTGAGAAAAAGGCCTTAGATTGGAAGCCATACAATCAGAGATCTCCATTCCATTTCTGTCCTTAAAAAAGAAGCTTCTCTTGTCATTTCTGCCAAGAAGAGACATGTCAAATCTTGGGGCATCAGGAGCCCTACTTTACAGCCGAGACTGGGGCCCTCACTTGTCATATGCTTCCAGAAAGGACATTTGTAACTGAGGAAACCTTTGTTCTTACATGCACGATGGCATGTTTATGTCCTTTTAGCTTAAGCATATTCATCTCAATCTCAATCATAGTGTGAGAAGGCATTTCAAATTAGCAATTATGCCCCTAATTCCTCTGTATATATTTTAATCACTGCAAATCAATACTGTTTCTTCGGAAGGCCTGTACACCTACTCATTCATGCAGTTATCTAATCAGCCAATCGTGTGACAGCAGTGCAGTGCAATAAAACCACGTAGATATGGGCCAGCAGCTTCAGGCGATGTTCACATCAACCATCAGAATGGGGGGAAATTTGATCTCAGTGGTTTTGAGGGTGGCGTAATTGCTGGTTTCAGAAGGGCTGGTCTGAGTATTTATATAACTGCTGATCTCCTGGAATTTTCAACACAACTGTCTATAAATTGGCACAAGTGTTAACTCAGAATGGTGCAATAAAGAGAAAAATGATTCAGTGAGCAGCCGTTTTGTGAACAGATGCACCTTGTTGAAGAGAGAGGTCGATGAATGGCCAGACTGGTTGGAGCTGACAGAAAGGCTACAGAGAGTTAACTCTGATAACCACTCTGTATGACTGTGGTAAGCAGAAAAGCATCCCAGAATGCACAACACGTCCAATCTTGGGGTGGATGAGCTACAACAGCCGAAGGCCATGTGGAGTTCCTATTCTGTCAGCCAAGAACAGAAAGCCGAGGCTGCAGTGAGCACAGGCGCTCAGTACTGGACAGTTGAAGACTGGACAAATGCAGCCTGGTCTGCTGATGCACACAGATGGTAGAGCCAGAATTTGGCACCAACAGCTATTGGCTGATGGAAGTGGTGTGATGGCATGAGGAAGGTCTTCTTGGCACACTTCGGGACTGTATTGCTTGAATGCCCCAGCCTTTACAATGTATGTGCATATGTCAGTCAAAGCAAAGCACATTAAACCCTAATTATAAGAAACCTACATACATACTTGGATTGGATGGAATAAACCTTACAGATGGAAGAAATCCACACGCTTGAATTCAGTGGAACTATCCACTGCAGAAATGCAACACCTTTTTTCTAGTTTTAATAAAAGGTTTTTATTTCTGATTATTTTCTGCTCCACACATGCGTGCCTAAAGCTACAAATAAACTTCTCACCCCCCTAGACATTCCAAATGTTCCCAGGCTTTTCTGGCTCCCCTATTTCATGCTAATTAGACTAGAGACTGGTTCCAAATGGCAGTAACTTGATTGCTGTTTGCTGAAGAAGCTAATTACGTTCCCATGGAATTCAGGCTCGCATTTATAAATGTGGAAGTGCACTTTTGTTCCCTTTATTAATAGCAAAGAGATAAAGAGAGGGTCTAAAGGGAATGGTGGAGGGAGGGGGAGCGGGCCAGAGAGAGAGAAAGACAGAGAGCGAAGGAGATTGTAAATTGTGATTCATATCACATATCAAGGAGGAGTCTTAATCAGCCGTGGTACCTCTAAGTGTGTCTCTTACAAGACTTCAGTTTAATAAACTGTCTTGTTACATTCACACTGAGCTTCACACACACTTACTTACAGCAGTGTGTAGGCTGTATGGTTGTACACATACAATATCCATGAAAATAAAGGTGCTTCAAATGGATCTTTGAACGACACCATTATAAAGGATAGCAAACTCAAATCACAGGTCATGCTGCTTCGCCATGAGCAGCCGGAGCCTGTGAGGGCACAATTGGACATGCTATCTCTGGGTGGGCAGAGGGTACCTTCTCCCGTCATCACACCCATCGTGATGCTGGCCGGCACAGGCGTCTGTTGGCTGATGTATCAGAGCTGGGGATCCGGGTGCTTTCCTCAGATCAACACACCTGATCCAACTAGTGGAAGGTGGTGTGTTAGAGAATGGAACTAGTACAACTAGTACAGGGGGCTTCTAGGACCACACACACACCTGACAATAAATTCAGGCAGCTTACACAAAATACGCTTAAATTATCAAAACAGTATCCAGGCTGCAGTATGTGATAGCACACCTGTAGGATGAATCCTCTTTTGGTACTCAGCATGAACAGCGAATACAAAACACCCCTCAAAGAAACCATGAAATAGTTATTTTTTCCTCTATTTATCTGCTGCTGCTCAAACTGTTTTAACAGGGCAGCGCTGCAGGACGGCAACCAGAACTCATTTCAGAGTCTCATTTGCATTATCATTAAATTAAATTAATTAATTAACTTTTTTTTTTTTTTTTTTTTTGCTAAAATATTCAGCCCTTCTTTCTTCTCAGACAAAGTGCTGCTTTTGGCCTTTTTGGGTTGCTGAAACTTTGCCTGACCTCAGGAACCAAAATAACTTGATAATTTTATAGTTTTTATAATTTGATGAACAATGGCCTGACAGGTAGCCTAGTATTAAGAAAAGTAAGTCAACAACTAAATAGTGGTAAATTAAAATCTCAAGACTGACTGGATATTCTTGGGCAAAGAATTTGGGCCTAACTGGGAACCAAAAGGTTATGTCCAAGGGTTTCATGTTGGCCCTACATATGAATGCCACCAATGTCAGTGATGCGACCAGGAGGGGTTAAAAATGGGCCCCATCTGGTTTGAACACTGGGTGTACCCATCTGGGTTGACCCATGTGGGATTGGGCTGGCAACGATGGTCTTAGTAACAGTACATGTACAAACCCATTCAGAGCCCATGTCTACCTAAAACCCCCCTAGCCCATGTTCCACCCTTGTGAGCCTCTTCATGAGCATGTTGGCTGGCTCCCTACTAGAACTGGTGATGCTGTGCTACTCCCAGACTGAGCATACTTCCACAATTTCACTTGCATGTTTTACTTAATAAATGAGATGTGATGAAAATGATTTAAAAATTGAAAAAGTAACTTTAAACAAAAGCTGCAGAGCTTGCTTGCATGGTATAAGTCAAGTCGAGCCATGGTTTATACATAAACAACAGGATGCCAGGTATGGAACTCTATATTATGTACAAATTTATTAAACAAAAAGATAATCATATATATATATATATATATATGTGTGTGTGTGTGTGTGTGTGTGTGTGTGTGTGCATATATAAAATGTGTAAGTATAGTAGTGCCAACAGAAGACTACAGCCAAGTTGAAACTAAGCAGTTACAAATGACAGAAAATAGTCAGGACATTGTGACCACATTTACACCCGGTCAGTTCATGTGTCTTAATCTGGACCTGGATAAGGCCAAACCACATAAACATGCAAACTAATAATGTAAAATGCACATAAAAATATAAACGCACTTTAGGAGGTGCTCTGAGACGTATTTGAGCCACGTTATGGCAGATTAAACACATCCATTCCTCCAAGACACATTTAACAACCAAAATCCATCCCGGTACAACTGAAACACCAGTAATAACAGCTGAGCAATGAGCGGATTTGCATATTCCATCCCACACAGCAATCTGATTTCAGTCTGATTAACCGTGGACACACTGAGTATTGACTATTGACTGACTATTGAGTGTAAACACGGGGCTAAAATCTTATCAGGATTAAATCCAGATACTAGTCACATGAAGTGACCAGTTTTAAACAGGGTCTTTGTACTGAAAAGAGAGCTGGACACCCACACACCATCCTCACTGATACTAGAGTCTGTGACATTTGAGAAGAAGCCAGGTTAGATACATTCGCACTTAGAAGTGTTAACCTACAATGACCTTCATCGTCCTAAAGACTACTCCCTGATTCCCTTTAGCTGGACAAACACATTTTTTGCTCAAATTCTCTGGGACTCCCTTACACACATTACCTCAGACAGCTATAACTGTACATCCAATCTTTTGCACACACACATTCGGACAAACACTTAGTCTCAATTTTACCTCAGGCCATTTCTGCGGCATTTAGAAAAAGCTAGTGTTTCTTATTGGTTAGTGGTTAGAGCAGAAACAGAAAGTGCTTGGTCCCCTATGAGATGTTATCTTTCTTTATAATGGGACTTGAAACTGCCACCAGAGAGATTAATAGCCACCTTTGAACAGGAACTCTGGTGAGTTTTATACACTGAAACTTATAAGTTGTTCCACAGGGCAAAAGAGAAGCTATTTTGTAGTGATTTATTTATTTTAGAGCCGCTGTTGTTTTTGCTTTATCTCACCCCTTCAGTACAGTGACTTTGGCAAAAGGATAAGTGGGCAACAGGAACAATATAGTAAAAAGGGAAAAACGCAGAGACGTTTTTTGTTTTTTGTCAGGTGGAGGATGCAGAAAAACACTTCCAAAAGCTTTAAATCATCCCCGAGGGCCTGTGAGGGACTCTGCATTGTCTGTGGAGGGCAGAGTTAATACAGAGTTTCCCATGTTTATATTTAATAAATAGCACTGTCATATTTTTGAGTCTATAGGGTAAGTTTTGTGGACCAGCGTTTATCGGTGAAACTACAACCAGCCTGTTTGACATTGCGAAATTGATTTTTTATTCCCTCGTCTCCCTTGTGTTCTATGAGCCCCTCTGTACATGTCTGCTTTGTACAATAGATGGAGATTCATTCTCTGGATAGAGCGAAGGCGCATGAAAAAAAAGACAAAGAAATGAAGACAAAACAAGAGGCAGGAAGTTGTAGGATGTCATTCACTGACATTTTTTGGAAAAAGAAAAATTGGCTCACTGAGGACCCATTTAGGAAACTTGCCTAATTGCTATGTGCACCACTGGGAACAACTGGGAGTTATAATGAGTGGAGTTTAGCATGCATGGCTCAATTTACAAAATACATTTATCATAATCCAGGTATATGCTCATTTTAAGCCTCTTCTTCTAACTGAATGTTGGAATCCAATGCACTTTATCAAGGCCAGACCAGCGATAAGGCGTCGTTGAATGTTATACCTCATATCTTGACGTATTGGCAAAAGCTCTGCTACAATGATAGCATTATGAGGAAGCTTATTAGATCATGCTGAATGGGAGCGTAATGACCAGCTGTGCATAAGGGCAATTAGCTACTTGTCCATCATTCCAATATGGACATTACCTCTGACAGTCCTCCTGAATGACTGTCTGCTAATTAAATGGAATGCGACCCTCATCTGTTCCAGGAATTAGCGCCCCCTATAACTTACACACTCGAGGTGAGACTGGCCAGTGGGGTAGTAGACTACTTTGTATCATTTTAACCTGCCGAACTCTATTAACCTTCACTAGGCTGGTGTAAATGGGCTCATTTGTGTAATAGGTGTGATTTCATGGTTCCTCTATTTGAACCTCCTCTGCGAACAGCAGTGGACCTTAATGTACTTCTGCAGAAACTGAGTGAAACTCGGAGACAGAAGTCATGGCTGTTTTTTAACTGAAGCAGAAGGAAAGACTAGACTACTATTCAGTCAGACTGTTTACTCACAACTGCATTGCTGATTGTGTTTATCTCTGTGTTTTTCAGATATTGCCTCCAAGAATGAGACTGCAAGGACAAGAGCACGAAACACGATGGATAAGCTTAATTCTGTAGACTTTACCTTCACATAGCATAGCCAGTGGATCGTTAAAATCTTATCAGGAGTCCCATAAGGAGTTTCAAGCCCCCATTCTGCTGGTGAGGGTCCCCCACTAAGGAACTGCAGCTGCTCTAATGATGGGGGCTCCTGGAGGGCCGGTTCTGGGTGGCTTTGGGTCCACCACTGCCACTTTGGATATTGGCGGGTGGATGATCTCACCTGGGAACACCACCATAAGCCTAAACCAGAGCCTGTCTTGGACTGAGCCAGGTGCCAACTTCTCTTCCTCATCAGCGTCCACTCAGGCTGTAGCCAAGGAGGTGATAAAAGAGAAGAACTGGCCAGCGCTGCTTATACTGGTGATTATCTTGCTGACAATTGGAGGGAACATTCTGGTCATTCTGGCCGTGTCGCTGGAGAAGAAGCTGCAGAACGCAACAAACTTCTTTCTGCGTTCTCTGGCTGTTGCAGACATGTTGGTTGGCATCCTGGTAATGCCCATCTCACTCATCAATATCCTGTATGGTGAGTAACAACACAGTAATCTAAGTCATTTTAATAAAAAATGTAAACCTACCTACTGCAAGGGTGGGGAGTTTCATTCCTGGAGGGATGAATTCTTGTGCAGCTTGGTGGTTTTGCTGCTCAAACACACCTGATTAAACACAGCTGTTAATTACAAGGTTTAATTGGTGTGCTTAAACAGGGAAATCAAACTGCACAGCTAGAATACAGGTGTCATACAAAATAAGCAAAAAGGAAAGAATTCTACACTATTGTGACAAAAGTATTGGGACACCTGCTCATTTTTTGCATCTTCCAAAATCAATGGTATTAAAAATGTTTGTATTGTTTTTTTTGGATGAACTGTCTCTACTGTTCAGGGAAGGTTTGCTAGATTTTGGAGCATTGCTGTGAGAATATGATCTGATCAGGATATTGGATGACCACCACCCCACCTCATCTCCAACTTCCCAACTCATGGCAAATGTACTTGATGGAGTAGCATCATTCCAGAGAACACAGTTCCACTCCACAGCTTTTCAGCCCAATGCTGAGGAGCTTTATACCACTCTAGCCCACGCCTGGCATTAGACATGTTGCCAATAGGTTCATGTTTATCTGATCCAGACAGTCCTATTCTATTGGCAATATTTCTCTAGGTGGCTGTGTTGAATGAACAGTTTTGTTTAAAGTTATGTGGGCAGAGCAAACCTCACCAGGCTTGTGATGGTATGGGAACTGCTTACATGAGCAGCATCCAAGGTTGAAAACCACCATGTTTACACTGAAAAGGGGAGAAATATGGTGAAATATGGGTAAAGGTACTATACCAAAGTTGTTTCTAGAACATTTATTATATTGGAGCACCCATTAAGTGGTTTCTCTCCAGCATTGTAGACAGAAGGCTTTTTGGGCCTAGGAATGTGAGCATGTCCTAGATTCTGGCCCTCAGATCCCTGTGCTTGACCTGTTTGCTATTTACATACAATTCCCGAGTAGCAGAACGAAAGGCATACGTTCTACCATATGGAATAGCAGGAGTGTAAGTAGGAGAGCTGAGGGCATAAGCTAATAGACAGGGTAATGTAAATTTTTACCTGGTTAAGCAGGTTCAAGTAGAACATGCTTTAGAGCCATCTTCTCGTATTCCCATAGCAACGCCTGCCGCGTCAGGTTTTCACAGCAACCTGACAGACATTTCTTGAAATTAATATTGAGGATTGTTTTTCTACCGTGGAGGTACGTAGATCTTTATCAGTAGAAGTAGGTTTTGATTACTGGGTTGAGAGTATGGGTTTCATTCTACTACGATTTAGTATTAACAGTCTCTTTAAAAAGAAACCCTAAAACTAGAGACAGTGTTTCAACTACTGACCAAAGATCAACAAAACAGTGCACACATAAGTAGGGTGACCATATTTTGGTTCAAAAAAAGAGGACTTTGGGGACACATGGACGTCCATCGTAGTTAGGATGTTGAGGCTGGGGGGCTTTTCGTCCAAGTTGAAGGACCATGGCAGTGAGTTTGTGAAGGTAGGAGGGACTTAAATAAACATTTACAGTTCACTTGTTTATTTACATTTAGATATTTTTAGGCTGTGGTTAATTGTCTGTGTTTGACCAATGTTTGATGTAGGTACAGCCACAGTAGTGGCGGCGAGAAGGCAGGTCTTAAACAGACATGTTTATTATATATATCTATTTTTAATGTTTTACCCAATTTTCCTTCCCACATTTTCCGTAGCCAATTTTCCAACCCACTTGTTAGTACTCTCCCTTCTTTCACATGTAATGCTCCCGACACTAAGAGGGTGAGGACTGGCACATGCTTCTTGCAACACATGCGCAACCGGCCACCAGTGCACCAGTGCATCTCCAGGGAGCCAACGTGGCTGGGTACCCAGCTCTGTTGCATTGGCTAGCCAACGTCAAGTTTGGACAGCATCACACTGAGGTGATGTAGAGAAAGAGCGAGCCATCCACCCACCTGAGTACCCAGAAACCCCCACTGATTCATCAGATTATTGTCACGGTTTGTCACGCTCGGAGACAGAGGTGGACATACTCGCAGGATATTATTTAATAAACAAAACAAAGCAAGCACTAGGATTAATAAATAAAACAATACAAGACTCACACAGAAACAAGCCAACACAAGCACTCAAACTACCAAACTAACAGACAGGCCAAGCCAACAAACCATAAACTGGCGTGACCGTGACCGTGAACACAAACACAGAAACATGCACATTTGCACATTTGCACACGCACAAGACCAGACCAGGCGCGACGGAAACAAAGGGGTACTTGTACAGAGGATAACGAGGAACACCTGGGAGAAACATGGGGCGTGGTTACAAAGGAGACACTGGTGGAAACACTAATGGACAGGTATGGACAGGACAGACAAGACACACCTGTCCATTAGTGTTTCCACCAGTGTCTCCTTTGTAACCACGCCCCCCTTGTTACAACACAACAACACAATGGCAACACAAAAGAAGACAGACATGACTACAGGGGCAAGCATGACAATTATCTATTTGGAGGTGCACACATTGGTGCATGACATAGGTGTTCGATTGGCTCACACATGGCTTGTATAATCTCCATAGAAAAGCATTGCCTCTAGAATGAGATGCTCTTGACCAGATACATCCTAACGTCATCATGCCCGGTACCAAATATCAGCTTGAGGGTTGTGGGGCAGAGGAACCGTGTCCATTGGAATGACTGGCTGTGTTTTAGCCTGACTTGCTTCCACTCTGAGCTGTTTATATGCTGCAAAGCAGCACTGTATTACAACCACCAAGAGGGTGACCAAAAAGATGTGTGTGAATTCTGTGGCCTCAAAAACACTCAAAAAAAGTAATCAAAAACCACTTCTGATGGTAGAGTAGCAGGCCTCAGGATCCATTTCAAGAAACGTCTGTCAGGTTGCTGTAAAAGCTTGCAGAAGGCGTTGCTATGGGAATTCCAGAAGATGGCTTTAAGCATGTTCTACCTGAACCTCTTTAACCAGATAAAAATATGTTACATTATACCCCACATTAGCTTATGCCCTCAGCCTTCCTACTTACACTTCTGCAATTCCGTGTGGTAGAATCCATGCCGTACGTTCCGCTATTCAGGGTTTAGCAGTCTTAGAGGTCGGCACATTGTTCCGCATGTTAGATAATTATACTTCTAAGCCCTTATAAGTGAAGTGCCTTAGTTCATGTCTATGGTGAGATCATCAGCCTTGCACTCTACCCCCCTAGTCCCCCCTACTCCCCCGGGGATTTCAAACATGGAATTCCTGCTGTTTCGGCTCTCCTGGTCCCCACACATTTCACATTAATTCAACATAATCCTCCTCCACAATTTGCCATACATAAAAAACCCCAGTCAAAATAATTTAATCAGAACAGGTTCCACTATACAAATTGCAAAGCTCCCGTGACTAATGAAATGGGTAATTTTAGACAAGACCGTACAAGCTCAGATTGGAGACAAGACTGTGGGTGTCAGGACATGGTGTGACTGCTTTCCGTGCTGGCTATGAGGTCACTACCGATGACATATGGAAATTTTCAGGTCAACTATCAATAGATCAGTGTGTGGGCCGACAGTAGATGGTGTGTGTGGGAGGTGAGTGTTACAGGGCCCATATCCTCCGTTTCTCTTTTATTACATTTCCTTCCTTGAAGTCCACGTATAACATTTATGTACCAAAATCAAAAACTTTGATGTGACCATTCACTATATGGACAAAAGTACTGGGGCACCTGCTCATTCACTGTTTCTGCTGAAATCAAAGGTATTAAAAAAGATTTTATCCTGCTTTTGCTGGAGTAACTATCTCTACTGTCCAGGGAAGGCTTTTTACTAGATTTTGGAGCATGGGTGTGAGGATTTGATAGCATTAGTGAGGTCAGGATGTTGGATGATCACCACCCCACCTCATCTTCAACTACAAAATGCATCCCAAGCACCATCCATCAATCCAGAGAACACAGTTCCACTGCTCCACAGCTCAATGCTGAGCTATATTCCCCTCTAGCCCACGCCTGGCATTGGGCAGCTTTAAAGCAGCTTTATTTGTCCACAAATATTGGGACATAGAGTGTATATGTAAATGATCTCTGTTCTGATTGGCTGTCATACATTGTGTCTCATTAAAAGTGCAGTCCAAGCTGAAACACTCCTTCGTTGTGAATGGGTGGGGCTAAGCTGATGCAGTCTTAACAAGTCAACATATGTAAATGTATTGGTTTTGTGATATCACAAAAATAGTACACTGCTCAAAAAAATAAAGGGAACACTCAAATAACACATCCTAGATCTGAATGAATGAAATATTCTCATTGAATACTTTGTTGTGTACAAAGTTGAATGTGCTGACAACAAAATCACACAAAAATCATCAATGGAAATCAAATTTAATGGAGGCCTGGATTTGGAGTCACAAAATTAAAGTGGAAAAACACACTACAGGCTGATCCAACTTTGATGTAATGTCCTTAAAACAAGTCAAAATGAGGCTCAGTATTGTGTGTGGCCTCCACGTGCCTGTATGACCTCCCTACAATGCCTGGGCATGCTCCTGAGGTGGCGGATGGTCTCCTGAGGGATCTCCTCCCAGACCTGGACTAAAGCATCCGCCAACTCCTGGACAGTCTGTGGTGCAACATGACATTGGTGGATGGAGCGAGACATGATGTCCCAGATGTGCTCAATCTGATTCAGGTCTGGGGAATGGGCAGGCCAGTCCATAGCTTCAATGCCTTCATCTTGCAGGAACTGCTGACACACTCCAGCCACATGAGGTCTAGCATTGTCCTGCATTAGGAGGAACCCAGGGCCAACCGCACCAGCATATGGTCTCACAAGGGGTCTGAGGATCTCATCTCGGTGTCTAATGGCAGTCAGGCTACCTCTGGCGAGCACATGGAGGGCTGTGCAGCCCTCCAAAGAAATGCCACCCCACACCATTACTGACCCACTGCCAAACCGGTCATGCTGAAGGATGTTGCAGGCAGCAGATCGCTCTCCACAGCATCTCCAGACTCTGTCACGTCTGTCACATGTGCTCAATGTGAACCTGCTTTCATCTGTGAAGAGCACAGGGTGCAAGTGGCGAATTTGTTCCCTGGCAAATGCCAAGCGCCCTGCACGGTGTTGGAATGTGAGCACAACCCCCATCTGTGGATGTCAGGCCCTCATACCATCCTCATGGAGTCTGCTGGAGGTCATTTTGCAGGGCTCTGGCAGTGCTCCTCCTGTTCCTCCTTGCACAAAGGCGGAGGTAGCGGGTCTGCTGCTGGGTTGTTGCCCTCCTACGGCCTCCTCCACGTCTCTTGGTGTACTGGCCTGTCTCCTGGTAGCGCCTATAGCCTCTGGACACTACACTGACAGACACAGCAAACCTTCTTGCCACAGCTCGCATTGATGTGCCATCCTGGATGAGCTGCACTACCTGAGCCACTTGTGTGGGTTGTGGAGTCCGTCTCATGCTACCACGAGTGTGAAAGCACCACCAACATTCAAAAGTGATCAAAACATCAGCCAGAAAGCATAGGTACTGAGAAGTGGTCTATGGTCCCCACCTGCAGAACCACTCCTTTATTGAATGTGTCTTGCTAATTGCCAATAATTTCCACCTGTTGTCTATTCCATTCTATTCCACAGTATGTGAAATTGATTGTCAATGAGTGTTGCTTCCTAAGTGGACAGTTTGACTTCATAGAAGTTTGATTTACTTGGAGTTATATTGTGTTGTTTAAGTGTTCCCTTTATTTTTTTTGAGCAGTTTATAATTTCCATACACTAATTTCTACTTTGCTTACATACATACTTTTACGTATCTTCTCTATTATGGTTACTTTTATTAAGTGTAGAAATGCTGTTTTCGATGATATGTGTTTTTTAATGTAAATACTCTGGAAAATGTGAACGTTCTTGTCATATTGTATAATACTGTGGTATTATAGGAAGGACAGAGGAACGAAGCGGCTTTATGTAATCCCCCACTCTTCATGGTTAAAAAATGCAACAGGGGAAAAAAATGCAGAAGTTTGCATTCCCTCCTCCAAAACATTGCCTGCGGCTGAACCCACAATTTGTTTGCCTTTGTGGTCGTCTCAGGACAGCTTAGCTGTCTGTCAAATGCTATCCATGGTTCTTGTTATCTAGAGCAGCGGGATTTCTGTCTATCACGCTTGGGTCGAGGGTGAGTGTTTTTGGGGTGCACTGCTGATCCGCCTCATCCGCATTCACATACAGTGAATAGTAGAGTCATCCTCTGTTGCCCTATTGATCAGTGACGATGTATTTGCATTCAATTAACCTACCACTGCCACATCCACTGTGGTTTAGCCCTACACGATGAAGAAGGACATGGATGCAGAAGAAGAGGTGCGGTGCTGTGTGCACAGCAGTGTAGGCCTTAAAGTGATATTGATCACTAAAGCCCCATTTAGACTGTCAGTGAGAGCAGATCACCTCAAGAAGACTAAGAAGAGGAGACATTATACACACAGACACACACACACTGATAAACACACACTCTCTCCCAGCACATAGTAAGAAACAAAAAAAATCAAGCACTCACATGAAAGACAGACACACACACACAGATGTAGAAATAGAAAATTGGATGCATCCAATGGCTGTAAGGTAATCTTGATGCTTTGATCCTTTTATACTCAAAGTAGAGGTTTCAGGGCCTTTCAGAAGGTATCACAAAGTTCTCTGAGTCTCCATGTACTGGATTCCAGTGATCACAAAGACCAAACACTGACTTTATACCATCAGCAGCATCCCATTACTCCTAAGTGTCAAAAGGGAGAAAACCGGACTCTCTCAAACAATATGTGATGCAAACCAAATCCAATACCAATACCAATGCCTACACCATACATACACCCCACCCCAAAATACAGATTTTCCAGTCATAGCTCTTTTTAGATCAGTGACATTTTTAATAAACATGAAAGTTTCTTGTTGTATTTTTTTACCGGGTCTGATCCAGGCATATTTCAATTGATCAGGTATTTTAAGCCGATCCTTTGTTTTTACTGCTGTGTTCTAGCTGGCCCTCTTGTTTCCTCTGGGCACAATTAACAGAGTCTTTAGTGTGAAACTATTTTACAGTGGAACATGAAAACTTCACGCAACTGCAATCTGTGGCTCTACTGTTTTGACTGCATTTGCGATGCTTTTTCTCTAGATGTTTGTCTATTTCTGGACAGTTTTCCCCATGTCAAGAAACAAGGTGGAGAAATACACTCCCGCCACATCTTACTCTCTACCTGTTTTCTCCCCTATTTAGATCGCCAATTACCCAACCCGTATGTATCTCCCCCCCCCATTACATGCAACACCCCTGACACTAGTGAGGACAAGACCAATAAACGCCCCCTCTGACACATGCGTAGCCAGCCACACCTCTTTGCCAATGCAACGTCACCCTGCAACCAATGTGCCTGGAGGGAAATGCTGCATACCCGGCTCAGACACACTGGCTAGCAGACGCCAGTGATGGCCAGCATTGCACTAGAGTGATGTGGGGAGAGAGCGCCATCTACCCACCCTAGAGATAGCTCTCAAGGCCCAGGCTGCCGATGGCTAGCTGCGTGATTGGGATACGAACTAGCAATCCTCTGATCACAGTGACAGCATCTTAGTCTGCTGGATCACCTGGGGCACTAAATTTGCAAGAATTGAGCGGCGCTGCTTAAATTCTGTAATATTACTCTGCCGCCTCAGTCACAATGCTTCTTTCACTTTCTATGATTTTTTCAGTTCTGTATCTCTCAGCTATGTTAAGCATGTTCTGTAGTGGTGGCTCAAAGTGTGAATTAGACGCGTCCCGACTGTAGGGGCAGCCCAGGAGCAAGAAATACAAATTTTCACATAGTGCTGCTATTACAGTGTGTTTAAAACCGAGAGGACGTAACAGCAAAATAACAGCAACCAACACAACCATTAGGAATGACAGGTTCCTCAAAGGCTTTTCTGCAGCTTGTTTAAGTTTAATAAAAGTGGTAGCTGAGGAATGGCCAATTTGGACAATTCATAAAATGATTGATTTTATGAGTAATTGAAATCTGACATCTCACCCACTATCTAGGAATCCCCCTGTCACATGCTTCCAACAGTGCTGGAAAGATGAAGGCTAGCATGTGCTTTCTCTGAGTGACATGAAGCCAGCCACAGCTTCTTCTTCAAACATCACTGAAAAGCTGAACACGCTTGGAGGAGAACCCTAACTGTCAGTTCTGTTACATCAGCTAACAGAGACCCACTCTGGCTGTAATTGGGCTGAGTGATGTGGAGAGAGTGAAGGCCATCCTGCCCACCCGGAGAGGCTAATTATGCTCTCTGGGATTTCCAGGCAATGAATGGCTGTGGCATTACTGGGGATCAAACTGTTGATCTCCTAATAAGGGCCAACGTTTAGGTGGCTGGGCCAATAAGAATCCACCAGAAATGTTACATTTTTAAAATTGCTATTTTTTCATTAGTAAGGGTAGACATCTGCTTAGTTTTTGGTAATTTAAAGTTGTTTTGGCTGTTATAATCAGTTATTGGGATGTGAAATTTCTATTGGCGCTTTAAAATGAGTGACTTTAGACTGCAAACTTTTACCCTTGAACATTTTATTGGCTATTCATTGGTTATTGCTGTGTAGTTTTTTTATTATTGCTTTTGCCTTTCTAAAATTACTAACTGTAACATCTGCTAAATGGTTGAGCCTTTAATTTTCATTTTTTTATTGCTATTGGCATTTTTAAATCAGTAATGATAGAAGTGATTTTAGCTGATATTGTGTGGTTATTGACAGTTTTAGCTTCTTAAAGTCTCGTCACAGAATGTTTATTTAGTTCGCAACCTAATGAACATGCACAGAAGCTCAGGGGCATTCACACACAGAATAGACACACATGGACAGATGCAGAGGCTTGAAAGCTATTTGTGCAGTAGCATGTATAACAGTATAATCAGCAGTGCGCATGTCGGCAGAGACGTGAATCATCTCCAGGCTGGTCATTAAAATGAGCAGGCAGTTTGTGATGATCATGGCCAGCAAGCTGTCAGGGGAAAATATCATCTGCTGTTATGATCTTTCGCACACACACACACACACACAGTTGATAGATTTGACAGTTGATGATAGATTTGCACCCCCTCCCAGTCCTTTTCTCTAACTGTGCTCACGAGTGTGTGCTTGAGGAAAACGACACAGTGCCTAAGTGTGACAGACGGCTAACTTTCTAGCGCTGTGTGACCTTGGAGGTCGATCCAATCAACTTTATCACTGACAATCTGTGTGTGAGTATGTGTGTGTATGTGTGTGTGTGTGTGTGTGTGTATCAGACTGCATTGTATCTTGTATCTTGGCTAGTCTCAAATGAAAGTGGAAGCTGGTGGTGTATGACAAAGAGTTTGAGCCTGACTAGATTCATTATTGTCTAGAATTCGTACAAAAGTGATGAGCGACTGCATGCGGGCAGAGTTCATAAGAGCTGTTTACATACACTGAATCAGCCTGCCCATACGCCACTGACAGCAATCTAACAAACTAATGAGGCCTAGTGTACATCAGAGGAGTGTGTTAAAGGAGTGTTTCAGTGTTGTGGATCTGCTGCATCTGTAGCACACAATCAGATACCATTGGCAATGAGTTGGTGAAGAGCTGGCTACCTGCAGACTCAGAGCACTCAAGTGAATCACTATCTACCCATTGGCTTCTGACATTACTGTAGCAGAACTATATCTGTAAGCATGGGGCATCATATTCAAAGGAGACTGAATGCCTGTGAGCCAAATGGCATAATTACACCTTGTTGATCAAGGTAAACAGTTGACAGGAGGGGACACTAATCATGGAGTGACTTCTAGCCTACAATGCACACAAACATACACACAGTATTGTAGAGTTGTATTGAGATATGTACACTATTTGTCTAATTTTGTGGACACCCCTTCTAATGAATCCATTCAGCTACTTTGAGTCATGGCTATTACTGACACAGATGTATAAATACACACACACACACACACACACACACACACACACACACTTGTCTAGTCCCTGTAGAGACTTATTAACAATAGCATAGGACTCTCTGGAGGGGATAAACATGAACCTATTGGCACCATGCCTAATGCCAGGCATGGGAAAGAGGGGTATAAACCCCCCCAGCATTGAGCTTTGGAGCAGTTGAACTGTGTTCTCTGGAATGATGGTTGGTGCTCCATCCAGTACTTTTAGGATGAATTGGGGAGTTGGGAATGAGGTGACGGTGACATGAGGCGACACTCTTGTCGCTAAATTCAATCAAATCCTCACAGCTATGCTCCAAAATCTTCCCTGGACAGTTGAGACAGTTACTGGATGAACTCTTTTTTTAATACTAAATAAATATTGTCTGGATAAAACCACTGATGACCAGCTGCCTCCGAATACTAAAGAAACCCCTTTCTGAAATTTGTTTGATCCAGTAGCCATGTGGATCCATTGGCTAGTCAGCTCTGCCCGTTGGTTAACTGAGACCATGAGCTACAGGTTAGGCTAAAATTAGGCGAAATGCAGACAAGAAAGAAAGCTTTAGTAAACTATTCAGAGGTTTACTGAAGGTCAATCTTGAGGTCATGTCTGGTGTATAGTGGGTTTAAAGCACAAATAAGTTGTTTCCTACTGGCCAAAAACTAGAACCAGCGATCCAGTCTAATTTGTGTTTTTGGTTAGAGAATATATGTCTTTTCCGAGTAATGTATTCATAAGCACTTACATGCTTAATATACAGTGTATACAGACATCCTGAAACTGTAGACTGTCCTGATAAAATACAAATACATTTACACACACACACTTCTCACGTACTTCGTATTTTTGCAGCCCACTCAAGCACACACACACATAGATTTTCCCATGCAACTTAAACTACTGCAGCCTGTTTAGGCATATATATAACTCGTTTGGAACTGATGCTGGAATGAGCAATTGATTACCAATGTTTCTACCAGTTTTCTCTTCTGTCTGAAATTAGTAACACCCTTTGGAGGCAGGCCTAGTGCTCAAAACAGACCAAACCCTCAGAAAACTCACACTTTGAATTCAATAGATGAATTAGTGGGATATTATTGCATAAAACAAACATTAGAAATGTTTAATGTGCTTACAATATTCTCCAGGGAAACGTGTGGGTAGCTTATTAAACACACAAGACTGAAGGACTCATCAGGCAGGCGACTTTTCCATACAATTTGTCATGCCACTGTATAATCCAATTTGTCATCCTTTCCTGACGCATCTCCCTTTGTGCTAAATAATGCTTGTGAGTTTATTATAACCCAGCACCGCTGACTGCTAGAAAAAGCCCCCTTCTTAATATCAGACACCCCACAGAAAGCTCTATTTGGATCACAGAAAAATATGCTGCATGTCATGTGCATCATTGCATGTACCTGTTATAATGCTGAACAGTCTGGGCAGGTTCCTTTACGTCTCTCCTTCTGACTTTAAGCTAACAGGCAGTGCTAATCCCTGAACAAGAACATCACAGCTGATGTCTGACTCCACTGACTCACATTCATGTATGGTACCTTTAAAGTGCAGTTTCCCATGATTCTTATGAGGAAAATAGAGGATTTGCGGTCAGCCTGTCTTCAATGGCTTGTCAGCTAGGTACTGTAGCCAAGAAGTGACTTATGCTAGGAACATGTTCCCACAGTCTTCAGAAAGAGTGGAGCAGAAGGGTATGTTGCTGTATTTATCTGTATGAACTGATAACACTTTGCTAGGTTGGACATTCCTTAAAAGACAAACCAAACATCAGAATGTCTTCCAATGTCAAAGATATCAGTTGCTCCTCATGAACAGAGCCAAAACAGTCATTTGGTGATGCTGCACCATTCATGAGTAAAATCAAGGCAAACTAATCATTAATCATGACTTCAGAATGTCTGTTTTTAGGCTGGGCCCAATCAGCTGTGATGTGAGGCAGTTTGACCAAAGGTTGTTGTAGATACAGGTACATGTAGACTAATAGTGGCACTGAGAAGGTGAGACTTAAGCAGTTTGACCAATGGTTGATGTAAATGCAGGTACATGTAGGCTAAGACTGGGGGCGAAAAGGCAGGACTTAAGCAGTTGGACCAATGGTTGATGTAAATGCAGTTGCATGTAAACCAATAGTGGCAGTGAGAAGCTGAGACTTTAGCAGTTTGACCAATGGTTGATGTAAAGGCAACTTGCATGTAGATATCCAGCTCTCTGGATTCTATTCTCTCTCTCTTTGCCTCAATCTTTCAATCTCTATCACACACACACACACAGTCACACGTGCAAGAATTGTACAGGTCCACTTATTCTCAGTCAGCTCCGTCTCAGTCTCATCAATCATCCACAAGTAAACCCAATATTCTGCTCACTGCCTTGGGCTACTACTGAGTGAAAGAAGGAGTCAGAGGACAAGAGGACAACAGAGGGTGAGGGAGATGTAAATATCAGTGACTTAGCTGTTTTCAAATGAGTCAGCATGGGAAAAGAGTTGTCAGAGCTGCCACGGAAAAGGGATGAAAATGTTAAAGGCTTCATATATATATATAGCGTTTTTCAAAATCTGAAAACATCAGTAAAGGACCACGCTGAGTCATCGCTTTTAATGCATTGGCACTTTGTTGCAGTGCCAGCGTTCTTGCCGCCCTGCCGGAACTGCCTTTCTACATTGGGTTAGTGATGGATGTTTTTTTTAGGGGTGTGCCATTTATCTAGATATTAATTCAATGAGCCGCTGCTACACAAGCATTTAGGCCTTTTTCATGTACACTGCTGCCAGTTTGGAATCTGTGTTTTCAGTAATATAAAGCAGACAAGTAAGCTTGTCCTGTGCAATGTCATACACTCTAAGAAAAGGGGTTCTGTGCAGTGCAGAAAAATGCCCTTTGAGCTGTAACAATAACAGAACCTTTTGTGGTTCCATTTATGGGGCACTGGTGGCTTAGTGGTTGGTGGCTCCACTGTTGGGCACACAGAGCAAGGCCCTTAACCCCCTTTGCTCCATGGGCACTATAGCATGGTTGACCCTGTACTTTGACCCCCATCTTTCTAAAGCAAAAGCTGGTCTTGAGCTGGATGTTTCAGAAGGGGACTGCACACTTCACTGAGTTGTAATGCAGTCTTGCAAACTGTGTTCTTCTTCAGTCACTTCAGTCAATGGAGCTGGTCAACAAAGTTTGAATTCTGCCAACAGACTGTGTCTGTGTGTGTGTGTACACACGTCAGCTATGGTGCCAGAAACCAAACACACACTGAAGTTTCTTCCAAGTTTTACACAGAGCTCCCTAAAACAGAAAAAGCCTTGTTATAACCTTGTTATCCCATTTTCAGCTCGGTTTATGGCCACATGCAGTAACAAGAGTTAAACTGCCTGTTCCGTTTTTCCTGTGAGTCTTTTGTGTAATGATAGTCTGCCCTGTACACAGCTCATTAGAGCACAGGGAGAGGGTGGGTGATAAGGCAGTATGTAGCTGCTTCACATGGTAGCATGCTTTAATGAATTGTGTGTGTACACAAACAGTCCCACTTACAGCCATGCTTCAATGATATACTGTATACATCATTTCAGAGTGCTGCACTCATCCTTCAGCTTCATCTGCCCATCCTAAATGCCTGAATTACATGGAAACGCATATTTAATCCATGTAATCCTTATGATCTCACCTCTTCTGTCTGTCTCTCTCTCTCTCTCTCTCAATTTAATTCAATTCAGGGTGATGTTTTTTTGGAGTGTCATCATTCTGTTTGGTTTAATTGGCTGTTATAGTAATAGAAGTGTGAGAGTGTGGTTTTTTTTTTGTTTTGTTTTTTTAGATGTAGCCAATATTTAAAGGTGACATACTCTTTTTCCACAAGTTAACACAGTCCCTGGGGTCTTAATGAAATGTCCAGCTCCACAATACCAATATCTAATGCAAGCTAGGTTTAGTTTGACTGCCTGTTCCTTTAATTGACACTGAACCCGGTGATGCAGTCAGACACAGGTATATAGATTTTAGCTGTGACATAACCAGGCTTTGTGTGCCTTCATTCAATGGTCAAAGACATGAAACCCACACTTCCAATCTCAACCCTTAAATTGAAACACCTTTTACATTTACACACAGAGATTCACTTACTTTTTCTAGCCTGCACTGTGGATGCGCTCAGCAAAAGACACGAACAGCTCAACTGTCCTGTGCAACTGTGTTACTAGTTCAGTTAGATTAGGTTTGTGTGTAAATGTGAGGACGGAAGACTTTGGGCTGAAGTTCAGGTGGCTTCTGCTTGTCGTAGGAATGGATACGATGGATAACAGGGTTAAAAGGACGGAGATGGAGTAGAAATGTGAACAAGCTAGAGATAGAATTAGGAGGAGCTTCAAGCATGTTCCTCCTCCAAATTTGTTGTTATTTCATCACCCCACAGGTTTTTCTTTTTTTCCAGCAACAAGAGTGGGATGGGGCCTTTGGTAATACAGTGGGATCCTCTCTTAAAGTAATAAAAATACATGACAATAATTAAAAAACAAACAATCCAAAAAATCTAATCATCCATATGGTGGCATAGCATTTCTACTACGATGCCCAGCTGCTTGACATGTATAAAACAAAGTTTAAGGAATAACAAGACAAATTATTAATATTACAACAGCAGCATGTAGCCTTCAGACACTTAAAACAAAAAATACTGGGAAACTTATATAATTTACTTATGAAAACATTCTATTCTACTAGATTTTGAAGGAGCAATTTTGAATTTTTGAGGAATTGAATTGCGTTACTGAGGTCAAATTGTTGGATTATCTTGACCCCTCTCCCCAACTCATCTTAAAAGTAAAATGTATTTATTTATTAATTATTATATTTATTGAAATCCTCTTTTTTTGTTTTTATTTGTCTTTTTGCCCCAACAGTGGGAGCTGACAGGTTGGCTTTTACACATGCCGAGTGCTGTGATTGGAAGCTGTAGCTCTGTTGACTTTTTAATATTGGGTGGGGATCTTAACTGTGCAGCAGACAGCATGGACAGGAACCATGTGGCACCATAAGTGTGTGTGTGATATGTTGGAGGCCCATAATCAGTGTGATATTTGGAGGAATGTCCATGGAAAACAGTGACAGTACATAGTACATAGGCTCTTTCTAGGAACAACACGCTCTTGATGACTAAGCAAGATATTTTTATGGTTTACACATCAACTCTCTGTTTTTCCATGCTTCTCTATTTCCCCAGACATTTTTTCACATCATAGTCTGGTCCAATTAGTGGAATGCAAAGCCACGTTCTGGCTCTTTAACTGCACTTTCAGATGATGCTTATTTAAGAGAATCTTTTTAGTTTTTTTTGACATATGAAAAACACCAAATTCTTCTGTCAGCAAAAAAATCTTCTATAGCCAGAAAACGCCTAAATTCCTTTGTCAGCAGCACACTTTCAGCATCACAAAAGACATAACCAGATCTCTTGAAGCTCTGGAGATTGAAAAAGTCGAGCTCCAGTGTTTAGAAAAGGCCACAGGAAATCAAGGGCATATTTCAAAGTTGTTAGAAGGACCAAAAGCTGCATTAGCTGACCTGCTGGGAATTACAGCTCAGTGAATGTTTGTATGCTCGCCTTACCGTAGTGTGATGGAAATAGACGCTCCCTCTAGGTTCTACTTCTGTCTCAAGCGTAAAAACGGACCGAAAAGGTTTATGCATGCTCTGTGAACAGAATCAGGGGATCTGATATCTGAGCCCACTGAAATTCGCTAGCAGACAGTCAGATTTAAAGAATAGTAGGCTTTGAAGATCATACAGCAGTCAGCAGCACTGTTCAACACTGAACTCTCTCTCTGGAAGAGTTACATGAGGCCATCCAGGGTATGAAGAATGGCTGGGGGGACCTGGCATTGATGGTCTTCCATTGATGGACTTTACAAAGTTTTCTGGTCAGTGTTGGAGTAGGACATGCTAGAGGCTCTTCATACCAATGCAAAGGATGGGAAGCTTCCTTCGAGCTGTCAGAGAGCCATCCTAAGAAGGGAGAGCTGACTGAGTTGTTTTGCACAGACTACACTAGTCTTGATACTGGGAAAGCTGGACAGGAGGGTTTTAAAAACTTGCTGGTACATTCGGGTGACAGCGACTGTGTTAAGAAGACCTGAGATGGTATATTTGAGAAGTAAAGGGCCGTCTTAGTTGAAGTGGTCAGTCCACTTGCTGCATTGTCCCTTTGTTTCTGTCTGTTTCCCTCTCTTTCTCTACCTGTCTCTCATTTTTCGGTTTGTTTCTATTCTTTCTATCCTCCTCTCTTTCTCTGTCTCTCTCATTCTATCTGTTTCTGTTCTTTTATTCCCTCTCTCTCTCTTTCTATCTGTTTCTGTTCTTTTATTCCCTCTCTCTCTCTTTCTATCTGTTTCTGTTCTTTTATTCCCTCTCTCTCCCTTTCTATCTGTTTCTGTTCTTTTATTCCCTCTCTCTTTCTATCTGCTTCAGTTTTTTCTATCCTCCTCTCTTTTTCTGTCTCTCTCATTCTGTTTTTGTCTTTTTCTATCCCCATTTCTTCCTCTGTCTCTCTCTTTCTATCAGTTTTTTTAACCCCCCTCTATCTTTTTCTATTTCCATTTTTTTCTGTCGCCCTTTCTTTCTATGTTTCCATTCTTCCTATCCCCCCTCTTTATCTCTGCCTCTCTCTCTTTCTGATTTAATTATTTTCTAGTCCCCTCTCTCTGCTCCTCTTTCTCTCTCACGTCCCCCCACTCTCCATCTCTCCTTATTCACTTTCTAGCTCTCTCCTCTTTTATCTCTTACCTTTTCGTTTTCTCTTTTTTTCTCTCTCTCTCACTTTCTTTATTCCTCTCCCTCTTTAACCTCTATAATCCACTCATTGCTCATTGGTGTGTGTTGTGCTCCCCCCCCCCCCCCCCCCCCACAATTTTGAAGACGTATAATCACTTAAAACCAGGACTGCCCTGGAAAGCAGCAAAAAAAAAAAAAAAAAAAAACATGACTGAATGTTTTCCATCTGTGTCGTGAAACAGCCCACGCTAAAGCCAGTGCTGGCACTGAAAAGGTGTGTATCACTGACCTGCACCCCAAGTTTTTAGAAATAAGTGCAGATCATGATGATGATACGTCGACTTGCAGAGAAAGAATGCTTGTCTGTTTTCAGACACATTTTCCCGACCCTTCTTTCCTCGCACGCTTGTCACAGCAGGGCTTAGCTGTGATCAGCTGGAATGAGTCTTTTCCCATGCTTAAAAGCAGTCTGCCAACGCGGTATTACCCTGCCCTGTACGTCTCCAGCATTTTCCCCTCTGTATGACCCTTCTTTTCCCCAGATCCTCAATTACCACAGGTCAGCTTTGGTGCAAACTGACCCCTTCTGCTTTAGCAAAGTCGTTTAAAACCTTCTGTGACTTTTTAATGCTATGAGTAAATCCAGATTACATGGAGTTGATCTGCTGGGATCTTTCTTCTCGTTCTCTTTCTTTCTCGCGCTCTCGCTCGCTTGCTTACTCACTCACTCACCAGTTCATATCATGCCTGTTTCCTTTTTATGAAGCATTTTACAGTCATATTTTAGCAATATTTTATTACAGGTTTTATATATATAGTTTAGGACAGTATGTACAGTATCAGCTGTAGTTAATATTATCAGTAAAGTCCTGGTGAAGATTCTATTAGTTATAGTTAGTACTGTTTTTATACTCTTACTGTAGTTAAAGCTAATTTAATATTAGACACAACGATTTGTTCTGATCTCACAATCTGATTGGCTGAGAATTGTTCTAACTGTGCTGATATTAGTAACCACAGCACAGGTTTTACGTGTTGACAAAAAACTCTTTATAGGAAAGTCTTTTTACTCAGAGGCCATCTTTGCAATGCCGCAGTCACACAACACCAGGTTCCCAGCTCTATGATTAAGGAGAGACCAAAATATTGGATAAAAAAGCTTAGGTTTTTTTCAGTTTCTAGCATTTTTCAGCTTGTTCTCCACATCATTGGTGGGGCTTTTCCAACTAGCCCGTCGACCCTCCTACCTTTCTGTTGTTCGGTTTCCAGCTACTCAAATCAGGATCAAAATACTGATGAAGCTCTCTGTTGTCGATCTCAACTGTCTGCAATCAACTATTTTGGCGGCTGCACTAATTTTTTTAAGTAGTTTAAAGAAACACACCTCTTGGCCTGACAGTTTTGCCCTGTGAATCTTTTGTAGTGGCTGGAGCTACTCAGATGGGGGTGGCTAACGTGATGCTATGAAACATTTGAACATGTTGAATGTGTTGAATGCTCTGTTTTACTCTTTGGCAGCCCACCAAAACTGCCAGGGTTGTATTATTTCACAGTTTGTGGGTTGGTTTGGCACTCCAGATAGTGATTTGTGATAAGTGTTTGTTTTTATAATATATCCCCAATAAATACATTCATAAATACATTCATAGTGCTGAGGGAAAAGCGGGGCATTTTATAACAAAAATACTCCCCACCTATTTTCATTTATTATTTTTTTACTACAAGTAAATCTTATGTGGTGACTTTAAAAGCTGACTTTAATTTAAAGAGTAAAACACTAATTAAACGTACACCCCTGTTTTTATCCCCACCACTGTACAAAATAATTGTTTTACAATGTTTTACAATAACATTTAAACCTCTCCCTTTAATACGACTTCTGCTTAAAGTTACTTACAGCTGTCTCAGCTATAGTCATAAGAAACAAGCAGTTATGCAGTAACACTGTTATTGTGTTTCCTCTCTCTAGACTATGCCTGGCCACTGCCTAACGCCCTCTGTCCAATCTGGATCTACTTGGACGTGCTTTTCTCCACAGCCTCCATCATGCACCTGTGTGCCATCTCTCTGGACCGCTACGTGGCCATCTGCAACCCCATCCAGCATAGCCGCTTCAACTCACGCACCAAAGCCATGATGAAGATCGCCGCTGTCTGGACCATCTCTATAGGTCAGATTCTAGGTGTTGTTTGTGTGATCCTGCATACACTGTCCACATACACTGATCAGGCACAACATTAGCACCACCTGCCTAATGTTGAGTAGGTCCCTGTTGTGCTACCAAACAGCAGACCTGACCAATCGGCATGGACTCCACAAGACCTCTGAAGATGTCCTGTGGTGTCTGGCACCAAATAGCCTGCCTGCGGGCCAGAAGTGTTATCGCAAACTTCTATTACCAAGGAATGTCCTCACCAGTTGGATTGCATCAATGAGCCTTAAGTACCAGTGACCCTGATGACAAGATGTGGTCCTTTGTTGGACTACTTTTGGTAGGCACTGACCTCTGCATACTGGGAACACCCCACAAGACCTGCCTGATGTTTTGGAGATGCTTTGACCAGGTTGTCTAGCCATCACAGCCTAGTTCTTGTCAAAGTGGCTTAGATTCTTACGTTGGCCCATTCTTCCTGCTTTCCTGGCTGCCTAATACATAAACCCATTTACAGATTAATCTTCACTGTAGCTGAAGAGAATCAGTGTTTTTTACTTCACGGTCAGTGGTGCTACAGGCTGATTGGTGAATACTGCATATCACTGTTGTCCAATGAAAAACATGTATCTCCATTTTTGTCTGTTGCCCATCATTGGAACCCTGTGGCTGCTCTGTAAAGTCACCATTTTGGAGATGCATGTTTTTCACTGTACAGCGACTATATATAGGAACACATAGCTTCACTAGATCTTACAGTTCCTACAGGTGCAGAGACATACGCTTCCCTACATTGTGGGCACACACTAAGGATGGGTTTCAGAGTATACTTCCTGTAAGACACATAGCAGAGTCATTCTCACGATTCAACCATGTAACAACTGTTGAAACCTGTCACAATAAAAATTTATATGGGGTTAATTGTGACAGGGCTGGAGGTTTGGTGCTAAAACTGGTAAATGGCTTTCTATGCTAGCAAGCACCATCATAGAAAATGTGGATATTTTTGGGTGTGGCACTAATTCCAGTGTTAATAAATTAAAAACACGCTTTATAGTTTTAATTGTATACTTAAATATGATGTCCATCAGTGGGGACATGCAAATGTGCTGATATATGTCAGGAAACCCTTAATAATGAAAAAATAAAGTAATATTCCTTAAAGAAGACAACTGAGTGCAGAAAGTCATTTTTCTCTGCTGGTCTCTACAGCTGCCCTCAGTTATGTTCTTGAGGTCAGTTTGTCTGCAATTGTCAGTAGAGGACCATTAAAAGCCCTGAAGCAGCTCCATGACAACACTACTAGTTGAGTCGAGTGCATGGTAAATGGACCTGTTGTATGTCGGCTGGTGTGGCTCATGTAATTCAAGCGACACTGTTGTCACAGTACTCCAAGCTGTGTCCCAGCACTCACAGCAGTTCCTGGTTTGCGGCTTAAGTGCACTACAGATTGCAAATGTCCACTCAACTCCACTAGAATACCTTAAGAGTCCCGTAGCGCTCCTCAGGACCTGAGAGGAGACTTCGAGTGAGGCCGTCTGACACTTGTAGAGATGCTGGAGTTCTCTCTGGGGTTCTGCTTGAGCTGCTCTGCTTAAGGAGGGCAAGGCTGCAGCAGGAGGAGCGCCTCCCTCCACTTTAAATGCGTTCTCCTGTGTTTTAAATGTGAAGATCGCCCCCTAGTGTCCCAAGAGGTTTATTGCAACATGAGATGACGCTGTGACGATGGGCATTGTAAGGTCAAACCACAAGGGTCCCCCACTGACAAGCTAGAAGCAGGAGGTACATCAAAGAGTCATGGGCTGTTTTTGAAGGCGTGACCGCCAAAAAAGGATTGCCGGTAGGGGGATTACTTAGGGACCTGCCATGATCTTGTTATCATGTTCACAGAGGTATCATCAGAGAACCTCTCTCTCCTTCTGTCGCTCTCTTTCTCAGTATTCCAGCCTCATTCACTGCCTTTAGCTTCTTTCCAAAAGTGCATACGCACACAGTTTTTAAAAGGCGTCAATATTCAAAATGTCATAAACACACACACACACATTAGCATACAGATGGAGGCAATAGACAGCACATTCCTGAATCATTGCTGGAGGAATGGTAATCAATGCTGCAGGAATTTCTGAAATGGTAACCTTTAACACCCTTAGCTTTTAATGTACACTAAAGGTGCTTGAGAATGCATTTATTGAGTGTTTTAAGTTGGTTTTGATGTAAAAAATATTGGCTGAGGCAATAAATGCTCAGCTGTGGTTTTACGAGCCTATTTACAACCCTGTTCTTTTGCCTCAGAATTAAAAACACGCTGCCTTTAATTTTATGATAGGCTTGGGAAAAGGCTCTGCCTTTATTGGTTGATGTACATCATTACAATGTGTTCACAGGATATCATGTTTTAGCATTATTTTAACACAAAACCTTTTTGATAGTGAAATCTTACCGGATAGGGTTGCTGTCCTTTCGCTGTCCTCTTGGTGTATTGTGCTGTTAGCTAGAGATTGTAGCCAGGTTAACTTTAAGCCTAGTACCCACTTGCTACCTCAGGTTTGGCTTTCTTGCATTGTATGGGTAGAACATGAATGGAGCCCAGTTGGTCTTATCATACAGGCCCCACATGTGCATGTTATCTTGGTAGCTCCAGGTCAGCTGAGGTGGTCCAGTTTGTTTTCATGCGGGCGGATGTGGGAGAGAAGATTTTTGTAAAAGCTGGTCTTCTAGCAATAGCTTTTAGCCTAGCATGGATACTTGCGCACACTTCCTTGGCTTTCTCTTCGTTGTGTGCCAAATTTAAGATCCCCTTCTGCTGACTGCTGACAGTCCCAAGACCTGGTTCATGTAGAAACCAGTATTCACATATCTAGCAGAGTCTGAAGGTGATGTGTTGCTCTCTAGTGTCACAAGTAATACCACTCCTGAAGGTTCCCCAGGTCACAGGTTTAAGTAAAGGTAAAAAAGGTAAAGGTGCACATATTTGTCACTGTACACACACACACACTATAGTGAACCAGGGGCAGTGAGTACACACACACACCCAGAGCGGTGGGCAGCCAACTCCAGCGCCCGGGAAGCAGAGAGGGTAAAGGGCCTTGCTCAAGGGCCCAGCAGTGGCAGCTTGCCAAGCATGGTAATCGAACCCACAACCCTGAGACACCACTGCCCACCACTGCCCAAGTGTTGAAAGACCTTCGCAAGTGGGCTGGGATTATGGCATTTTTAGTTAGGAGTAATTAGGCATAAATATAACAAATATAAATTATAAATATAATAAGTCAAGACTATTACGTTACAACGTTACGTTACGTTACAACAGGATTGCTGTTGGCATCCACATTGGTCTTTGAGTAAAAGGCAGAGTTTTTTTTTTTGAGAAAAGAAATTATGATGTTTTAACCAATATCTGGTTAGACTAATCAGTGCTATTATTAGTTTAAATTATGTGAGTGTTAGCTGAGGGTATTGGTCAAGGAGAAATCTTGAACTAAATCTTTACACTTCCAACTAGATCAAAAGATTATTGACAGAATACCTATTTACCTTGTACTGCATTCATTTGCATTCATGTTGAAAACACACTTATTGCGTAGGTGCCTTAGACTTTTGTACAGCACTGAATACGCACAGTATACACACCGGGAGGATGAGTCCCTCTGGATAGAGGCTATAATAAGAAGGGCTAGAAGGCAGCTATATATTATGTCCTTTCGGTGTCCCTCCACTACATTTTTCCAGTGTTTTCTGTCTATCTCTTATTTATAGCAGAGAGCTTAAGAAAGGTCAAGTACTGTGGGGTTGGGATTTCATAGATCTGCTATCTAAACATTACCAAACAGCAGATATCTCTCCCAATAGTGTATGTGTTATGTAGCCTGTAGCCAATGGGCATCAAGAACTAAAATTTCAGTTTTTTTTTTTTTTTGTTGTTAAACTCTTGATGAATGTGATTTACTGTTAATATGTACATTAACCACTGCTATCATCCTTAAACTCAATGTTTGATTGAAGAGCTCTCGTTTTCAGTCATTATTCGAACACAAGCCCATTCTTTATTTGATTCCTAACTACATTTAAACCTCCATCTGTTGTGGCTCTGATCCATTGTCTCTAATTGAATAGAATATGCATTTATCCAACCATTAGCAGGCGAGATGAGCAGAGACAAGTGTGCACTGATTTAAGTAGCGGTTTTTGAGCTGCTGTTGCTACATGCAGCTTCTCTGCAGCTATACTTTAAAAACAGATGTATTAAAGACAATTACACACTGGGTTGTTTTTCTCACACTGTTTCCGTACATCATTTTTGTGTTATTTAACACAAGCGTTGTGTTCATTCAGATGTGCTCTAACTGATCTATTCACTCTGTGCTCTGATTTGTCAAAATAATACATAAAATACATAAATGTTATTTATTTCAAATGATATTTTTTCTAAGTTCAGACTACTGGCACAGACTCTGCAGTGCAGTGGTCGAACTGTCGAAAATTAAGGGGGGCGGTGGATTACAGGGCTGAGAATCTCTAGGTACCTCACTATTACAATTTGAATATGATTAAGAGGGCTGTGATGTGATGATTAAACGATTATCCAAGCATCTTAATGCATCTTTTTTTCCTTTATACAGGATTTATTTCCCTCACTGTGTGACTCTACTTGGTACTTTTAAAGCTAAGTATTTATAATGATTCATAATAAGTCTACTCCAATTATTTTTTTGCTACAAAACAAATAGAAGTGATGGCAAGTGAAATGGAGGATTCTGCAGTGGGCCTGCAGTGGAAAAACACATTGACACAGTAGGCAACTTAAACACTCGCCAAGAGGCCAGGTTTAGCATGTGGACATTGTTTTTCACATGCAGGAATTTACCCAGTTCAGCAGAAACAGTCATGTTTAAGCATTATCTGTCTTAGTAATCTGCCGTTCGTCTGTTACAGTCATTAACAGCTCAGCTATATCTGGACTAGTGTGTCTCTTAGTCACTGCTCTTGAATATAGCAGGATATGCTGGCTGCCAGTCAATGGTAATATGCATCCAATGTTACAGCTGTTCTACCAATCTATCATCAAATTCAGTGAAAAAACACATTCAAATGCAGAAAATGTCCACTGGAACATTTAAAAGGACCTCTGCCGAAGAGAATGCCCATACGCAAACATACATATTTCTGCTTATGTACAGTAGGTATTTAAATAAAAATGAATTTTCTTAAACTGTGGGTCTGACCAGCGTCTTCTGCCATTGGTCAGTGCTGAATTTGCAAAGAATGCTGCTGGTATTTCCATTCATTCTCATGGCCAGCCGACGCATCCTCGGTTTTCAGGGTGGAGAAAGAACATATCCAGGCATCTTATTAAAAATGCGCTGAGTATTGGAATACAATTTGAGGTCAAGCAAGAACATGATATCAGAAGAACACGTCCATGTTTTGTTTGCTGGTGTGTTCATTTCTGGAGTTCGCTCAGCTGCCATGTGTGCAACACGGCACATGAACCCTCCAAACGACATCCGCGGTAGTTTGTTTTCTCTGCAATTATGCCATTTCATTCACTAAAACGAGATGAATGTCATCTCCAAGAGAAATATACCAAGGCCTTTATTGTGCCATAATTAGATTAAGTTCACACAGCTTGTGTGATGAAAGTACGTGGATGGAATTAATGTATACATAATTAAATCCTAAGGACGGTGGCAGTTTTACAAGTCAGACATTTTTGTCTTTCTTTTCCTTGACTCTTGAATTGAGCCATGTAATGTAAATTTATGTAAATTTAAATTAAAGTACATTTTTCATTGTTTAATCAATGTTTTTTTTTTGTTTTTGTTTTTTTACTATGGTGAAGATTTGAGCTTGGAGTTAACAATTCTGAATGTTGTCTGCAATAAATAATGAAATAACTTACAACCACAAGTAACATTGTAGGTTCTTCGTCCTAATCTGCTTGGAAATCCACCTATAAAACACTCCAGGGCTTTATTTTCCAAAGCTTATAATTCAAAGGTTGTCAACCCAAAAGAATGAAACCAGGTTCAAATTGACAACTGGTTCAGAGGCTGTGAGTCAGGAACGTGAAATGTAGACACTGCTTTATACAGCTCTATTACGTTGCAATGCGAAGTGATATGATACAGCTAAAGGACGAAGCACTGAGACATCAATGCGTATAACTTCAAACGCTGACCAGCGAGAGGGATGAAAGCAGGCTCAAATCTACCAGTCTGATATGGGAAATATTTCACCGGTCTTACCAATCACTGACATGCAGAAACAAAAGCTGTGAGATTATTCTAAAATCAGCCCTGCCAGCTTAAACCTGGCCTCAGTATGATCAGCCTCTGGATGATCAACTTTTAAAATTATAGGCTGTGGAAAATAAAGCTCCTAAGTGCAGCATTGGCAGGTTTCGGAATAGAGGATGAGAACATCTGAATAAGCTAAAAGTGCCCTGTTACTGGCAGGTGTAAGGTATTGCACCACGGATTTACAGGTTCTATATAAATGCAGTTACTATTATTATGTTATTATCTACACTGGCAACACACAAAACACAGGAACTGCAGCACTAGGTTGTCTTTAGCTGATGTGTTAAGCATTTTAGATCCCAGTGGAAATATGGAAAAACTGCAGATATGTTCTATAAAGTAGAATTATGGGTCAAACACCAAAGCGACTTACATATGCTGCTTTCACACCTACCTTGTTTGGCCGGACTTACAGACTTTTCAGTTTGGTCCAAACCAAGATAATAGCTGTGAAAGGTGCCGTGAACCACGGTCCAAACCAAAGGACCACAATTTGGTCCACCTAAAAGAAGTGGTCTCTGTCCAAATTAACTGAACCATGGTCCAGTTTGTATGCTTGAATGCTTTTTGGATGGTTTGGACTTTCTGACCAATTACAGGATGTTGATGCAGGCTACTGTCACCCATCAGACAACAGGAGATGAAAAAAGAACTGGATAAACAGCAAAAACGGGATGTCTTTTCCTCCTTATCTGTTTGCTATGATATACAGTGGGGAGAACAAGTATTTGATACACTGCTGATTTTTCAGGTTTTCCCACTTGCAAAGCATGTAGAAGACTGTAATTTTTATCATAGGTGCTCTTCAACTGTGAGTGATGGAATCTAAAACAAAAATCCAGAAAAATACATTGTATGATTTTTAAATAATTAATTTCCATTTTATTGTGGGAAATAAGTATTTGATCATCTATCAACCAGTAAGAATTTTGGCTCTCACAGACATGTTACTTCTTCTTTAAGAAGCCCTCCTGTTCTCCACTCATTACCTGTATTAACTGCACCTGTTTGAACTCGTTACCTGTATAAAAGACACCTGTCCACACACTCAATCAGTCAGACTCCAGCATCTCCACAATGCCCAAGACCAGAGAGCTTTGTAAGGACATCAGGGATAAAATTGTAGACCTGCACAAGGCTGGGATGGGCTACAGGACAATAGGCAAGCAGCTTGGTGAGAAGGCAACAACTGTTGGTGCAATTATTAGAAAATGGAAGAAATGCAAAATAACGGATAATCTCCCTCGGTCTGGGGCGCCATGCAAGATCTCACCTCGTGGAGCATCAATGATCTTGAGGAAGGTGAGGAATGAGCCCAGAATTACACGGCAGGACCTGGTCAATGACCTGAATAGAGCTGGGACCACAGTCTCAAAGAAAACAATCAGTAACACTCTACGCCGTCAAGGATTAAAATCCTGCAGTGCACGCAAGGTGCCCTTCCTCAAGCCAACGCATGTCAAAGCCCATCTGAAGTTTGCAAATGACCATCTGAATGATCCAGAGGAGGAATGGGAGAAGGTCATGTGGTCTGATGAGACAAAAATAGAACTTTTTGGTTTAAACTCCACTCGTCATGTTTGGAGGAAGAAGAATGATGAGTACAACCCCAAGAACACCATCCCAACCGTGAAGCATGGCGGTGGAAACATCATTCTTTGGGGATGCTTTTCTGCAAAGGGGACAGGACGACTGCACCGTATTGTGGGAAGGATGGATGGGGCCATGTATCGTGAGATTTTGGCCAACAACCTCCTTCCCTCAGTAAGAGCACTGAAGATGGGTCGTGGCTGGGTCTTCCAGCATGATATCGACCCAAAACACACAGCCAGGGCAACTAAAGAGTGGCTCCGTAGGAAACATCTTAAGGTCCTGGAGTGGCCTAGCCAGTCTCCAGACCTGAATCCAATAGAAAATCTTTGGAGGGAGCTTAAAGTCCGTGTGGCCCAGCGCCAGCCACGAAACCTGAAGGCTCTGGAGGAGATCTGTATGGAGGAGTGGGCCAAAATCCCTGCTGCAGTGTGTGCAAACCTTGTCAAGAACTACAGGAAACGTCTCATCTCTGTAATTGCAAACAAAGGTTTCTGTACCAAATATTAAGTTTCTTTTTCTGGTGTATCAAATACTTATTTCCCACAATAAAATGGAAATTAATTATTTAAAAATCATACAATGTATTTTTCTGGATTTTTGTTTTAGATTCCATCACTCACAGTTGAAGAGTACCTATGATAAAAATTACAGTCTTCTACATGCTTTGCAAGTGGGAAAACCTGAAAAATCAGCAGTGTATCAAATACTTGTTCTCCCCACTGTAATTGCTGCACGATGCTTCGCAAATTTAAACAGGTTTCGAGTATGGGGCCTGTCATTTGAGTTGTTGCTGTTATTAGCAAGAACGTGGTAACAAAATGAACACACTAGTATCGTCTAGATTGGCTTCAGCCAGTGAATCTGGTGCAGGGTTCTCGAATTCAACACTTGGGACTAAATAGTGTTTTGCATATTCCCTTTGGGTGTATCTGCATCCGCCCACAACCCAATGGAATCACACCAGAATTGTGATTGGCTATTGTTGCTACCTCTGGCTGTGGCCATTCAAGAGTGTACGCTGGTGGACAACGACTCACGATTCATTTTATCTGGGAAAGGCTACCTGCTGATTAGACAACATGCCAACATCAGATGCACGTACTTCTACAAACCAATCAGCGTCATGTATAGTGTCACGCAGTCAGTCCACGCAGGTGATGGGGCCGGGACGTAGGTGTATCATGGAAAGTGATCACAAAAATGTGTAAAAACTATTCAGACCAAATGTACACAGTGCAGCAAAGAGATGAACCTTGATTAGAATGTGCAAACAGTGAACGCCAAGGCCATTGATACGAGTCAAAGAACCCTTTTCAGTACGATATAGAACCCTTGTGCTTAGATGGTAGGTGCTTTCTGAAGAGACCATGGTGGGAGGAAGTTGATTCCATCACTGAGGGGAGGGAAAGGGCATGTCAAGAAGGTCCCAGAAGTCAGGAGACCTATGTTATGTTATGTTTCTAAGTACTCCGAAACTGGCCTTGTTGAATCAGAGCTTTGTATTAGATTATTGCTGCTTCAGGAAGCAAAGTGACATGATCGCAATAGAGAAGTCACATGAGAGATTAAAAACTTCAAGAGGTTCTGGACCAGCTGAGCGGCAGCATTCTCTATGGAGGAGAAATGGTGTAGGAGGGAACTTTAGGAATAAATAAAGCTTAAACTAAATGTTGTTGGGCGTCTGCAGTGAAAAAGGAAGGATGTCTCAACATTTCTCCAGAATGTTTAAGATGTAAAGTCATTCAGACTAGTTTAAGTGTGAAATGCTCAGTTCTAGAGAAATTTTGCTGAATTGTTCACAGTGGGGGGTGACAGGAACCAGACATTTGAAGAGCTTAACGACTCTAAATGTTACAGCACAGAAAGATATTATGTGAAATGATTATGAGTACAGTTTATGCAGCTTTTGCAAACAGTGCAACCTTTCACCAATCCTTTTGAAATGAGTAATGCACTTTAAATATAGGTGTGCAGGTTCACAAAATGGTTGTGTGCTATATTTTCTCATAGCTGGTTTAACTTTGCAACAGTAGCATAGCAAGAAATCACATTTGTAGATGGAGTATGGATTGAACATTTACACAACATGTGACGAAGACGCTGAATTTCTTGTGGCATGACTTTTGAGAACACAAACAAGTGTGTTTTTGGGATATTAAGTCTTTAATGAATCAATTTTCTCCATAGATTATTATTAATGATCAGTTATTATAACTGAAACCACTGTCTCTCTTTCTTTCCCACTTTTTCTGTCTCTCTCTCAGGCATCTCCATGCCCATCCCGGTGATCGGCCTTAGCAACAAGGACAAAGTCTTTGTGAACGGCAGTTGCGTTCTGAATGAGGAGCGCTTTGTGCTGGTTGGCTCCTTTGTGGCCTTCTTCATCCCTCTGGTCATCATGGTGGTCACCTACTGCCTCACAGTGCAGGCTCTCCAACGCCAGGCATCCGTCTTCCTGTACGAGGCCAAGGCCTGTTCCCAGCAGCCCTTGCAGCCCCCAGGCCCATCTGCTTCCCAGCTTGCTCCACCCCTTGCCCCATCACGCCGCAGCAGCCTGAACTGCCTTCGGCTGGGGGGAGGGGACGGGAACTCTCTGAGCCCCGCCACGCTTTCGGACAGCGTCTCTATGGTAGGCAGTTCAGAAGCCCCGTCCCAGCTCAACTCTCCTGCAGGTCGGGACCCGGCCGGAGCCCACGGCCGCCGTGGCATGATGCAGGCCATCAAGAATGAGCGGCGGGCCTCTAAAGTCCTGGGGGTAGTCTTCTTTCTGTTCTTGCTCATGTGGTGCCCGTTCTTCATCACCAATGTGTTGTTTGTGCTGTGCCGTGGGGCATGCAACGAACCCCTGCTGTCTGAACTGCTCAACGTGTTTGTGTGGATTGGGTACATCTCCTCAGGTGTCAACCCTCTGGTCTACACACTTTTTAATAAGACCTACAGGCGGGCTTTCTCCAGCTACATGCGCTGCCGGTACAGTGGAATGCGGCTCAAGCCCATTCCCATCTATTCCCAGCCCTGCCCATCCCATGCCGCAGTTACTCCCCTCCTGATCTGTGGCAAGGTGGGAGTGGACCGGAACAGTAACTGCCGGAATGGGGATGGGAATGGCTTTGGGAATCTGGAGCCTACGGACATAGACATGGACGCTGGGCTGGAACTACAACCTGGAATGTCGGCGCTGTCCGTCAACAGCTGCCACACGCTCCCAGAGCACACTAGTAGCGTCTGATTGGCATTAGATAGTGAATCTGTTGCAGGATCCTCGACTTCAACCCTTGGGACTTACTAGTGTTTTGCATATTCCCTTGGGGTGTGTCTGCATCCGCCCACCACCCAATAGAACTCACACCAGCATTGTGATTGGCTATTGTTGCTACCTTTGGTGGTGACATGGCCATTCTAGAATGTACGCTGGTGGACAACGACTCAAAGCATCATGGACTAACCCTGGTTCGGATGCCTAGGGTCACTTCCAGGACACTCAGCACTGTGCAGGAATTTCATAGGAGTCTCTGAGCCTGTTTCCTGGACATGGATTAGGTCTAGTCCTGGACTGAATTAGTTGAAAAGCCATTTTAGTCCAGGCTTAAGTTTAATTTGGGTCTGAGAAACCAGTGCCTCATGGCAAAATCAACAAGTACACAGTTCCTTGTTGGAACTTCATGTTTGAACAGGTTCAGATATCTGAATGCCAAATAAATTGTTGTGTTGCATGGCTTATCTCGGTTTCCCAGTAAAACAGAATCAAACAGTGTGACCTGCTAAACACGCAGGAAGGCTTCCAATCAGAGAGTTTACAGTGCCCTCATGTGGTCCATTGCAGAAGTCTGGTTGCAGGTGGCTTGTGAAAGTAGGCTGACCTACATTGTTAGAAAAAAAAAATCAGGTATTAAAAGAACTACACCAGTTACATTGAAGCTTTGATTGAAGTAACGCTGGCATCACATACATTTGCTTCAACACATTTACATCACTGGTAGATATTAGGACTTATCTATGCATAATAATCCATGCATTTTAGAGAAGCAAGATTTGGGATATTTTATTCAATTTTATTCAATCCTTTTAACTTGATGGTAAAGAACAAAAAACAAAAAAATCTCAAACAGAAGTCCTCAGACCGTCTCAGAGCTACCACTCACCTGTAACTGCGCATCTTTGACCAATTTGTAAAATGGAATGTAATTCAAATCCTAATGCACATTTCTGATCAAAGCATGCTGTGTGTGGGCAATCAGTGGCGCACCAGAGCTGCACTTTGAATCTCAGCGTAAGGACTACAAGGTCGTAAAGAAGGTCTGCCACTGGTTCATGGCTGATTTATCCAGATACCACTGAGAAGTTCAAAACGTTGCTCCCTCAAGGACTTTCTATCTCTCATGGCATGCTTTCTCTGCCGCTAGCTTTAAAGCCAGTGAACGTAGAGGTCAGTTATCTAGCGGCATTGTAATGAAATGTAGAGGCACAGCATGACACTGCGCTGAAAAGCCGGTGTATGCTTTAAAAAAAAAAAAAACACAGAGCCAGATCTCAGACAGTAAAGGCCAGTCCGCCAGATCCAAAACGTGTATTCTGAGGAGCTATAGGAACGTGTTGTTGTGTAAAATGCTGTAAATGCTTGCTGTTTTGTGAGTGTATGTAGAATTTTAGTACTCACTATGTAATAAAACACTCCTTCCTCATTTAAACTGCCATTTTCTACCAAAACCTGTGAATGTTTGTTCAGATCACTCCTCCTGTACGAATCCTTTTCACACAACCTTATTTTTTTGTCACTGCTATTTATTTAATAAATGTCTATTATCATTCTTGCCGGTGTTTTGCTCTATGAGGTTTTCGTACATTGTTTTTGTCACAGGAAAGCCTCCAAATCTCCAAAAAGGCAACTTTACATGAGCAGAAAGCAAAAATGGAGATGCAATGGAAATCGATATAAAACACTTTTATTTTGGAGGTCATTTAGGAGCATTTCTATTAGTCCATTCATCATAAAATGTGGATACAATGTAAAGAACAACTGCCAGGATCAAATGATCAGAAAAATTTAAAATATAAAAATGAAGATAGAAAGTGTTTGCTTGACGATGACAATATTGTTCACAGTGCAATGCACACTTTTTCTACTGTCACACCACATACAGGATAACCCCACCCCACTCAACCTAGGAACTCGAGATACATTGAAGCAGACGAACAGCAGATGGAAACTACACTGGGTTTGTGTAACTGCACTCACATTATTAACTCCAGTTTGTACTGCCCCGATTACACTGCAACACTGCAGGTGTACTAAACTGCATTCTGACACATATGCATGGATTATACATGACATTTCTTCCATGTTCATATGTGTTATAAATCAGGGGCTGAGTCTCTTGAAAGTGTATAGCTCAAAATTGACTCTAAAACTTCTCACAGAGAACTTTCTCTATCAGTTGATCCTAACACAAGATACTTTTGGGAAACATTCCAAATTTCCCCCAATTATATTAATTCTAACCTAGCTAACAAACACTTAATGGCCCAAATCTTTTCTGGAAGGTTGACCCAATCTGGTCTAGGCATGTTTTTTTTTTCAACACAGAAGATCCTGTTATAAAAGAGAGAGAAATTCATAAGCATTTAATTCATCCACATTACAAAGTTTTTCATCATTTGCATTTAGAAAAATTGAGTGATGATTTTACTGCAGTATTTAAAAAATATGTGCCAGCCAATAATCTGGAAAAAGAGTCAAGATGTCAAAAATAACACACTCCAAGACTGTCAGACACTCTGTATCGCGCCCTCCCCGCCGCCCACAGGCCCATATAAGGACTTCCGTTTCATTTACGTTCATGTGTGTTTGATTCAGTGTATCGATTCATGTTCATTTGGTTCATGTGTTACACCTGGGACTGGGGGTACTTAAGGAGTCTCGACACCGCCATTCGGTGCCGAGAATGTAACCGTTTGGAGCCTTCAGGACCCCCTGCGGTTCCTCTTTGGTCTCAGGTGTGTCTAGGTCAGCTCAGGCGATTCAGCCTCGCTCAGGCTACTCACGAGTCAAGTGAGGCTCGCTCGCTTCAGGTCTGGATACTCAGGTCGCCCACGGCCCAGCAAGGCAACCCATGCTCACAGCAGCGCACTGCCTTTTCAGGTTTGGTCGGCCTTGCCGTTTGGTCTAGCGGCTGGTTCCCCTGCTTCCCTCATTTAGTTATTGTAGCACGGCTCGTCCCAGTCCCAGGTTTTATTTTGTTCGCCATTTGTGTTGTCACGTTCCGGTTGTGTTCACTGTTTTGCCCTTTTATTGCTGCTCATGTTTTTCGTACTTTTGGCGTTTATGTTCATTTTGTTGAATAAACCCTCTTGCATTGAGTTCCATCTCTGTGAGTGTTCATCCCATCTTGGTCTGGCCTAACACACCATGACAGTTACGCACTAAGGTGTATTATTCGGTAACTACAGGGACTGGTGGGGCTATTCTTTGGTAATAGAAGTGTGTAAAAACACTTTCAGCCCACCATGGGGCCACAGGCTGTTTAAGGGAGTAAAACACTGTAGATATTTTATAATTTAGACCTAATACCAAAATAAATCCGTCCAGAATGGCACACTCTGCCAACTGCACTATGCAGCTGTGGCGAAGTGGGCTTACCAATGCTTGCGAGAACTGCGTAACATTTTCATGTAAAATCCTGTAATATTACTTTACCATCTCAGTTCACAGGCTCAGCTTGTCCAGTAATGCTTGTGTAAAGCATGTCCATTAGAAGTGCCTCAAAGCATGAATCACACTTTCCAGGAAATGCTGCTTTGATCTGCTGTACTGTCCAAGAAAACACAGAACAGATGAGATTGTTTAGGTGAGTCAAGATGGTGGTGCACTGTTCCACAGTACAATATTGCTCATATATATAGTCATAAGAAAAAAAACCTTCACAAGATCATCTAGAGAGGCCAGATGAGTTTTGGGAAAGTTTGGCCCAATCAGCAGAGGTTTATTTTAAGAAATAAAGACACCTTGCCAACTTTGAATTAGGGGGAGACTCAGTCATGCTCTTGGGTTGTGTTGCAGCCAGTGCCCTTGGTAATATTCCACATAAATAAATAAATAAATTCCACATAATACCAGCAGATCCTGGATACAAATGTCAATCCATCTGTTAACAGGATGAAGCTGAAAAGAGGAAGGCTGATAGAAAATAAAAAAATAATGCTGAAGCAAATAAAAGAAAGTAGAAAGTTTGATTTGCCACTACTCTGCATGTCTGCATGGCTCCTCTTCACTCTTCAATGGAAAAGTCATTCTCAAAAACCTGTTACCAGGAATATGAGCTATGCATTTTTAAATGACCATAGTTAAAAACAGAATGTAGAGGAGATGTGGCCCCTCTTGCAATCTCCTGAATTCACACCAGTGATGAAATGTCTCTCAACTCTGTTATCAAACTGTTCAGCAATCCTCCATTACCGCAACATTTAGTTCTTCAGAATTCCTATCGTACTCCAAAGCTCCAGTTATGCTCAAATGTGCCCAATATCATGGCAGTTGTTTTCTGCCTTTTTCAAAATTCAAAACCAGTAGTAAAAACAGCAGGTCTGGATTCATCCATGTGGTACGCCTTACCACCTGCTGATCACAAACACCACAGTGATCAAAAAGCCACGCCCTGAACACCTCCTCCTGGCCCTCAAGCCCCTTAAATAACTGTTTTTCAGTCCAACTCCATGTAGAACAAACGTTGCACCCACCTTCACCCCGTCTCCTCCCTTTCTTCCATCACTCACCACACCAACAGGGGTCCAGCTTCTCATGCAGACAACAGGAAAGCCAAAAATATTCAGAGTCCACCCTCCCCGTTCCATCTCAGAGCATGGTCCGCACTAGCACACTGTAGATTTGGTTGGTAATACACACTCTAAACAAGAAGGGATCTTTGAACATAACAACTGAAACCCTTTTGATGCTATATGCCTCTGTGGGTGGTATATAGATGTAAGAATATGAATATAAATAAACAATTGTATGATTCTATAATGATGATCTATTAACGCTTCATCTTCACCTGTTTATAGTTGATTGTTGTTTCAGAGTTAGCCTAATACCTGAACACACATAAAGGGGAAATTACATTAAGGGGGTTTATTACCCATCCTGACGTGTTTATTTCATGGTAATTCGTTTTGTGTTCGCATTATAGCTGATTATTAATATAAAATGATACATACAGTATATTATCACCTAATGTCATTATAGAGCTTTTTATCAACTTAATGTCTTGTGAACATTTATTCTTCTGTTGGCTATTTATGGCCTGCAGGCCTCAGTGCGCTAAGCTCTCTTTTGCATATTCCTACTCTCACTTACACACACACCCGGCACACACATGTACATATACAAATATACACATTGGGTAATCCATTACAGTTACAGTGAAAAAGTAGGTAATTACATTACAATTACATTTTACAAAATAAGGATTACCTCACAGCCTAAAAAACATCACTGCTCTTACCATGTTGTTTCTAATCAAGTGAGCAAGCATGTGTTTGTAATAATGCACATGGAGCTAGTTGAGTGTAACAGAAAGACTGCTGTATGATTGACAGACTGCTGTATGATTAGCTGACTGTTGTATGATTAGCTGACTGTTGTATGATTGACAGATTGCTGTATGATTGACTGACTGCTGTATGATTAGCTGACTGCTGTATGATTGACTGACTGCTGTATGATTAGCTGACTTCTGTATGATTAGCTGACTGCTGTATGATTAGCTGACTGCTGAATGATTGACTAACTGCTGTATGATTAGCTAACTGCTGTATGATTAGCTGACTGTTGTATGATTAGCTGACTGTTGTATGATTGACTGACTGTTGGATGATTGACTGACTGCTGTATGATTGACTGACTGTTGGATGATTAGCTGACTGTTGTATGATTGACTGACTGCTGTATGGTTAGCTGACTTATGTATGATTGACTGACTGCTGTATGATTGACTGACTGCTGTATGATTGACTACCTGCTGTATGATTAGCTGACTGCTGTATGATTAGCTGACTGATGTATGATTAGCTGACTGCTGTATGATTAGCTGACTGCTGTATGATTGACTACCTGCTGTATGATTAGCTGACTGCTGTATGATTAGCTGACTGATGTATGATTGACTGACTTATGTATGATTGACTGAGTGCTGTATGATTGACTACCTGCTGTATGATTAGCTGACTGATGTATGATTGACTGACTTATGTATGATTGACTGACTGCTGTATGATTGACTACCTGCTGTATGATTAGCTGACTGATGTATGATTGACTGACTTATGTATGATTAACTGACTGCTGTATGATTGACTGACTTATGTATGATTGACTGACTGCTGTATGATTAGCTGACTGCTGTATGATTGACTAACTGCTGTATGATTAGCTGACTGCTGTATGATTAGCTGACTGCTGTATGATTGACTAACTGCTGTATGATTAACTGACTGCTGTATGATTGACTAACTGCTGTATGATTAACTGACTGCTGTATGATTAACTGACTGCTGTATGATTGACTAACTGCTGTATGATTAGCTGACTGCTGTATGATTAGCTGACTGATGTATGATTGACTGACTTATGTATGATTGACTGACTGCTGTATGATTAGCTGACTGCTGTATGATTGACTAACTGCTGTATGATTAGCTGACTGCTGTATGATTAACTGACTGCTGTATGATTAGCTGACTGCTGTATGATTAACTGACTGCTGTATGATTGACTAACTGCTGTATGATTAGCTGACTGCTGTATGATTAGCTGACTGATGTATGATTGACTGACTTATGTATGATTGACTGACTGCTGTATGATTAGCTGACTGATGTATGATTGACTAACTGCTGTATGATTAGCTGACTGCTGTATGATTAGCTGACTGCTGTATGATTGACTGACTTATGTATGATTGACTGACTGCTGTATGATTAGCTGACTGCTGGACGCTTTGCTGACTGCTGGACGCTGTGTTGTTTAACCCTTTCTTTCTGTTGCTAAATGAGTGTGCAGGTGTGTTTCTGTGTACGAATAGTGCTAACAGTGTTAATCACAATAACCTGTAAGATATATTTGGCGTTTGCCATTTTTAGTGCCCTGCTAGAAAAAACAGCATATGCCAGCAAAGCAGAACAGCATCCGAATAAACCAGTTTAGACCACTTCAGATGAACATGGAATTCATGCCGATCTAAACTGTTTTAGCTAGATGTTTGAATAATTCATGACAAATGGACTAATAAAAATAATAAATACATAATAACATATTTTAAATACCATATTTAAAAGAATCCATATTTCAAAAAATATATAAAAATATAAAAATAGCAAAGAATAATTTCTCTGTGTCAGTGACATTACTGGTTCATGGTGATTATAAAGCAGTCTATATGGAAAAACTGTGAGGAATGACATGTTGGGATAGGGTGATATCGTTGGCTACATGAAGCTTTCTATGGGACAGTAATTGGGTGCATGTGGCCTGTGGGATGGTGTAAGGATGGTGATAGGAATGGGGACAGATGATATGGATCACGCTGCATATACGGCAGATCAGTATGGATCAGTATGTGGGACAATACCGCCACCTCGCGGCCTAACAGTTGAATGACCACAACGTAGATCGCCCTGTGGTGTAATCAGCTGCTTTATTGTTCTTTTTCATTCTAAATATGAAAGCTTTTTTTAAAGACCGATATAAACTACCATAACGAAGCATGGTGGAAATACAGTGAAAAGGCTGATCGCGTCTTCGGCGTGGAGCAGTGTGGCGCATCGCGCCTGTTATTGGTAGGCGGTGGGCTGAGAGGTTGTGCGCATGCGCAGAGCGACGCAGAACAGTCTCGGCCGAAGCTGCTGCCGCGGCTGCCAGGGAAACACACACACACACACACACACACACACACAGGCTGTGAGCATCAGTCTGACATTCACACACGCCAAACCCAAACCCTCTCTGCTGTCTTCATCAGGGCCGTGGAGCGCTGGGAGCGATGTAAACCCTAAAACAGGGTAACAGAAGAGAGAGGGGGACGAACCGTTAGCGCTAACTGCGAGGCACCGCGCCTGCCTGCTCCGGCTCCTGCTCCGGCTCCTGCTCCGGCTCCGGCTCCGGCTCCGGCTCAGGTACACCACCGACATTTAATCGGGTTTACAGCCTTTAGGGATTCAGCGATGCAAAGCAGCTAGCTAGCTGAAGCTAAGCCCATGCTCTGTAACGCTCGGGTGTGTGCGGAGATGACGAAGTGTGTGAAGCGTTTGTGAAATGTAGGAGTGTGTGCTGGCTGTCTGAAACGACGCGGAGGAAGAAACAGCCAGCGGCTGAAATCTGCGGCTCGCAGTGGCTGAACGCCACCTTTTGTTTGTTATCGTCACCGTTACTGGCCCTGTGACCCGGGCTGCGACTCCAGCTGGCTCTGCCCTGTGTCTGGTCCCAGCGTGCAGGAGCTCTGAGAGCTGTGCTGGGGTCGGTAGGTAATGGTAGCAATGTTGAAGCTCCACACTGTGTGTGTGTGTGTGTGTGTGTGTGTGTGCGCTGCAGTGCTTGGTTAATCGGTTCATACGAGAGCAACTGTTCTTATTAATGTCTGGAGGAGAGAGGAGGAGAGAGGAGAGGAGAGAGAGAGGAGGAGAGGGAGAGGAGAGGAGAGAGGAGGAGAGAGGAGAGGAGAGGAAGGAGGAGAGGAGGACAGAGGAGAAGAGAGGAGGAGAGGAGAGAGGAGGAGGAGAGAGGAGAGGAGGACAGAGGAGAAGAGAGGAGAGGAGAGGAAGGAGGAGAGGAGGACAGAAGAGAGGAGAGGAGGAGAGGAGAGGAAGGAGGAGAAGGGAGAGGAGGAGAGGAGAGAGGGAGGAGAGGAGGAGAGAGGAGAGGAGGACAGAGGAGAAGAGAGGAGAGAGGAGAGGAAGGAGAGAGGAGAAGAGAGGAGAGGAGAGAGAGGGGAGAGGAAAGAGGAGAAGAGAGGAGAGAGAGAGGAGAGGGGAGAGAGGAGGAGGAGGAGAGAGGAGAGGAGGACAGAGGAGAAGAGAGGAGGAGAGGAGAGAGGGAGAGGAGAGGAGAGAGGGAGAGGAGGAGAGAGGAGAGGAGGACAGAGGAGAAGAGAGGAGAGAGGAGAGGAAGGAAGAGAGGAGAGGAGAGAGAGGGGAGAGGAAAGAGGAGAGAGGAGGAGGAGAGGAGGAGAGAGGAGAGGAGGACAGAGGAGAAGAGAGGAGAGAGGAGAGGAAGGAGGAGAGGAGAGGAGAAGAGAGGAGAGGAGAGAGAGGGGAGAGGAAAGAGGAGAAGAGAGGAGAGAGAGAGGAGAGGGGAGAGAGGAGGAGGAGAGAGGAGAGGAGGACAGAGGAGAAGAGAGGAGGAGAGGAGAGAGGGAGAGGAGAGGAGAGAGGGAGAGGAGGAGAGGAGAGGAGGACAGAGGAGAAGAGAGGAGAGAGGAGAGGAAGGAAGAGAGGAGAGGAGAGAGAGGGGAGAGGAAAGAGGAGAGAGGAGGAGGAGAGGAGAGAGGAGAAGAGAGGAGAGGAGAGAGAGGGGAGAGGAAAGAGGAGAAGAGAGGAGAGAGAGAGGAGAGGAGAGAGAGGGGAGAGGAAAGAGGAGAGAGGAGGAGGAGAGGAGAGAGGAGAAGAGAGGAGAGGGGAGAGGAAAGAGGAGAGAGGAGGAGGAGAGGAGAGAGGAGAAGAGAGGAGAGGAGAGAGAGGGGAGAGGAAAGAGGAGAGAGGAGAGGAGAGAGGAGAAGAGAGGAGAGGAGAGAGAGGGGAGAGGAAAGAGGAGAAGAGAGGAGAGAGAGAGGAGAGGAGAGAGAGGGGAGAGGAAAGAGGAGAGAGGAGGAGGAGAGGAGAGAGGAGAAGAGAGGAGAGGGGAGAGGAAAGAGGAGAGAGAGAGGAGAGAAGAGAGAGGGGAGAGGAAAGAGGAGAGAGGAGAGGAGAGGAGAGGAGAGGAGAGAGGAGAGGAAGGAGGAGAGGAGAAGAGAGGAGAGAGGAAGGAGGAGAGGAGAGAGGAGAAGAGAAGAGGAGAGGAGGAGGAGAGGAGAGAGGAGAGGAGAAGAGGAGAGGAGGAGGAGAGGAGAGAGAGGGAGGAGAGGAGAGAGGAGGAGAGAGGGAGAGGAGGAGAGGAGAGGAGGAGAGAGGAGAGGAGGACAGAGGAGAAGAGAGGAGAGAGGAGAGGAAGGAAGAGAGAAGAGAGAGGGGAGAGGAAAGAGGAGAGAGGAGGAGGAGAGGAGAGAGGAGAAGAGAGGAGAGGAGAGAGAGGGGAGAGGAAAGAGGAGAAGAGAGGAGAGAGAGAGGAGAGGGGAGAGGAGAGAGGAGGAGGAGAGGAGAGAGGAGAAGAGAGGAGAGAGAGAGGAGAGAAGAGAGAGGGGAGAGGAAAGAGGAGAGAGGAGAGGAGAAGAGGAGAGGAGGAGGAGAGGAGAGAGGAGAGGAAGGAGGAGAGGAGAAGAGAGGAGAGAGAGGAGAGAGGAGGAGGAGAGGAGAGGGGAGAGGAAAGAGGAGAGAGAGAGGAGAGAAGAGAGAGGGGAGAGGAAAGAGGAGAGAGGAGAGGAGAAGAGGAGAGGAGGAGGAGAGGAGAGAGGAGAGGAAGGAGGAGAGGAGAGAGGAGAAGAGAGGAGAGAGAGGGGAGAGGAGAGAGGAGGAGGAGAGGAGAGAGGAGAGGAGAAGAGAGGAGGAGAAGAGGGGAGAGGAAAGAGGAGAAGAGAGGAGAGAGAGAGGAGAGAAGAGAGAGGGGAGAGGAAAGAGAGGAGAGGAGAGAGGAGAAGAGAGGAGAGGAGAGAGAGGGGAGAGAGGAGGAGGAGAGGAGAGAGGAGAAGAGAGGAGAGGAGGAGGAGAGGAGAGGAGGAGGAGAGGAGAGAGGAGAGGAAGAGGAGAGGAGAGAGAGAGGGGAGAGGAAAGAGGAGAAGAGAGGAGAAGAGGAGGAGAGGAGAAGAGAAGAGAGGAGAAGAGAAGAGAAGAGAGGGGAGAGGAGAGAGGAGAGAGAGGAGAGCCTCCTCTCTCTCACTCTCTTCACTGCCTCTCTTTCTCTCTCACACACACACACTCTCTTTTTTTCTCTCTCTCATTCATTGTATCACTCTTTCCCTTACTGCCTCTCTCTCACTCTCTTCACTGCCTCTCTCTCTCTCTCTTCACTGCCTCTATCTCTCTCTCTCTCATTCATTGTATCACTCTTTCCCTTACTGCCTCTCTCTCACTCTCTTCACTGCCTCTCTCTCTCTCTCTTCACTGCCTCTATCTCTCTCTCTCTCATTCATTGTATCACTCTTTCCCTTACTGCCTCTCTTTTCCTTTCTGCATCTCTCCCTCTCTCTTCACTGCCTTTTACACTCTCTCTCTCTCTCTCTCTCTCTCTCTCTCATTCTTAATCACTATCTGTACTCTGTAGTTATTGTATCTCTTGTTTTACTGCCCCTCTCTGTGTATATCTCTCTCCCTTTCTGTCTATCTGCTTGTATCTCTCTCTCTTCATCTTTTTCTCTCTCTCTCTCTCTCTCTCATTATATCTCTCTCCCTTACTACCTTTTACCATTGTATCTGTCTCTCTCTCACTTTCTTTACTGTATATATGCCTCTCTCTCTCAATGCAAATCTCCCTCTTACTGTCTTTTCCCTGTCTGTCTGTCCTCATTCTCTCTCTCTCTCTCTCTCTCTCTCTCTCTCTCTCTCTCTCATACCAATCTGTATCTCTCTCTCTGTTTTCCTGTGCTAATGTCTCTCTCTCATGTTCTCTCTCTTAACCACTAATTGCAGTATGTTCTAATGTGTCTGGTCATTAGAACAGGGCCGTCCACAAGTTTGTGTGCAATGTTTCTCAGTGCTTTAAGGATTCAGGCCTTGAATCTGGTCTGTGATCTTGTACAATTTGTCCAGGGCCTCTTCTGTTTACAGGGGCCTTACTGCCAGGAACAGATCCTGGATCAGCTCTCCTACTCTGGGAAGCTTTATGAATGTGGGCTCAGACCTCCTATGATCAGATAAATGTGGACACTCTGATGCTGCTGTTCCAGTGTTCAGAGGTTTTGCTCCCCACAGAGTGGTGTTCTGCTTTTTCCAGGCCCGAATAGAAACCGAGAAGAGCTGCAGCAGTCATGGTACGGCAGGCAGAGATGGAGTGTGCAGCTTGTTGTTTACTCATGCTGTTTTGTGCTGGAGCTCTGCACAGTGTTTACGTCTTCCTAGCCTGGCGTTGGGAGATAGTTCCTGATGAGAAGTCCAGAACCTGTGAGGAAGTTCTGTGATCTAGTACTGGAGCAGGTCTGTCTCCCAGATCACTTTCTGCTGGTTCAGCTATGAAGCTATGACCGATGTAAACATCGAGGCTGGTCCTCTCCTTCTCCAATCTACGAGGAATATAAAGAAAGCACACCGAGGTCATGGAGCAGGTCATGTGTTTCCTCTGTAATAAGTTGACTTACGTTTTCAAATTGGCTGGGTTTCAGCTCTGCCTACATTTTGTTCATATTTGGCTTTACAGATATTGGCTATTCTCTGCTTCTTTCTGAGTGGGGGACAGCTTTGTGTTTTAGCTGTAAGGTCTTTTGTGAACAACCCAAAAAGCAAAGTGCAAGCATGGCGGCTCTTTTGAAAGCAGTGAGAATGGCATGATCCAACGACACGGTGCATCAGCATCAGTGGGTAACAGCAGTACCCCTTTACTGTATTTCACTGAGCTCTGTGAATGTCTGTCTGTCTATTTCACACGCTCTTACAGCCTTGTACACAACCACAGAGGAGGATTCATTTTTGACGTTTTACCATAATGTGAATCTGATGGTTGTTGTTTACATTGTGTCAAGATTTAGTGATGAATGGATCAATAGAAATGCTCCAGAATGACTTGGAATTAAACTTTTTTGCATTGACTTCCATTAAAAGTGAAGAAGAGATTTTTTTGTTTTCCTGTAAAGTTGCCACAAGAGACACAAGGTTTTTGATATTTTCTAACGTAGGGATAGTAAAATGACTATATTTGTAGACCATGGCTGCGTTCACTCAGCATCTGACCTTTTCGCCATTTGCTATGCGACAAATTGTCACTGTCCAAATACTTATGGCCCTGACTGTTTTAGTATCAGTTAAACTTGCCACCATGGTTGAGCTGATTTTAGTCTGATGGTGTGTGTGAGTGTGTGTGTGCGTACAGCATCCATCACCTATTGAAAACCGACCTATCAGATCTGGGCTGGCCAGTCCAGTTTTACCCAGGCCAGCCCTTTAGTCCACCTCTGCCTTTCTGCCATCTATTCCTTTAACTAATAGCAGGCTAGGCTGCTGTTAATGTAGCAAATGATTGAATCAACCTGCATGTACGCGGCCCATCTGCCCCGAGGCTGGTGTGCTGAGTCAGCGGTATTGGGCAGCCACACATGATCGATGCCCTGTTGCTGTGGCAGTGAATGTAGTCACATGACCGTAGTCTCATAGGTGACTCTGTGGTGATCATTGATGATGTCGATCGATTGGCTGTTGTCTCGTGTCATCAATCTCAGCTCGGAGCGCATTTAAATTCCATTGGTGTCTGAGTGGAGAAAGAGGTTGGAGGGTTCACATGGGCTGGTGACTTGCATCTGGCTGTTTCAGCCACCAATAAGAGACAGCGAGGGTTTATCACAGTGCTGTGATGATGAACAGCAACACCAGTGTGTAAAGCCTGCTGTATGCTGCACCATGTGATCTCTGCATACCTATGGAACTTTCACACCGTTGACATCAGCTGCCTGAGCTGCCAGGGGGCAGTGGATGCTGGGAACCTGCTGGACATGGCTGGCATGCACTCTGAGCCATGCTGCTTTGCCGTCAGCGACTGGAGTCTGAGAGAGCACAATTGGCCGTGCTCTGTACCCTCATCACTCTTAAACAGTGTTGGTCAGCAAAGGCGTCTGAGCAGTGCCGTCATTACCCCTTAGTGTTGGCAGCATTGCTAGTGCTAGGGGGAGCTACGTACAGGGGGGTAATTGGTGGTACCAAATTGGAAGAAAAATGCAATAATCTGGGCTACACTTTATTTGCTTCTGAGCAGTGTCCTCTCATTTGCACTACCTAGAGGCTGTTTACACCTGGCATTAACATGCACTTCTAGTAATAGTCACGTTTGCGTTTCACTTGTCCGCATAAACAGCCAAGTGTGGACATCTGTGTTTGGATTACGATCGGATCACTCAAACCACATTGGAGGTGGTCCGAGACTGATCTCGTCCACACTTCATACAAGTGTAAACGAAAAGCGTGTTCTGTGATTGGATTTCATCACACAAGCGGAACTACGCCTGTAAAAAGAAAAAGTGCATGAGCAGGTGTCCCAATACTTTTGTCCATATAGGTTATATTTATGTTTTATTCTTTTCCTGTTTAAAGGGACCTTTTAAAATGGTTTCATGTAGAATAAAGTGAGTTCCACTGTCATTATGAGCCAAAGAACCCTTTTTTCCAGTACTAGTATTGCTTACAGTGTAGCCATTGCATCAGTCCAGATGTTTGTTATGCCTTCAGCTCGTTTCTTAGAGTAGTCATTGGAGCAATATATCTCGTTCCAGGAATAGCTTACAAATCTGCTACAAATCTGGTAACGAAAACAGCAAATCCTGTTTGAGCTTTCTAAACGTATCCACAGCTATGGTGCTGTTACTGAAGTGTTCCAGTGCAAGATTGATGTCAGAACTAGTCACAGACACCGTCCCTCACTGTTCTTCACCTCCTTTAAGTGTGTCCCTCTACGTCCTCTGCCATGTCCTCGTTTCTGTGTCGGCACAGCACTTATCACATTCTTCCTACCAACCCTCCGTCTCTCCTTGCCCTTGCTCTCGATAAACCCTCCCTCTTGCTCTAGGTACTAGAGCAGTTTTAAGCAGTCTTTTACTCCAGTGTTCTCCTCTTGCCTCAAACGTTTAGCTTTTCTCCCATTAAATTTCCATTAAAGCAACTTTATGTAGCAATTTTATCTTAAAATAACTTTTCAGCTTCAGAATCATAAGGATGGTACATTGATTTGTAATGGAGGAAATGCCATCTCTGTCATTGCTGATTACGTCTCTGGAACGCCCGCTACCTCCTCTAACTTTGGCAGCGCTGCTAAAGACTTCTTTCTCAATTCTACGTAACCGGAGTCCAATTAGTGTAAAATCCCGTAATATTACCCCACCTCATCTGTCCACATACTTCTTTCACTTCAGATGCCGGCTCTGTATCTCTCAGGTTGTCAACAAATACATGTTTAGAACTGTCCATAAATCGTCTATTTATGATAGTGGGGTAAATACAGTGAATGACCCCAAATGGAGGTGGAGCTCAGGAGCAAAAAATACCAGTCTCGCATAATACTGCTTTAGGGTGCTCTTTAGGCTGATCTGCAACCAGCTTTGTCTTTGCTGTGATCAGCTAATAATCACTGGCTTCATTAATTGTCCCTGATTTAGAATTTTGAAGGTAACACATCTGTTAAAGGGCATTTTCATTCTTGAGACCTTTTTCAGACCCTAGTCCATGTCCTCTGGAGTTCAGTATGTCTGACTGAGTGTGAAACCCGTTTTTGAGCCTGTAAGTGGTCCGGAGCATTGATCTGTGACCCTCCTAAAAAACAGTGGTCTGGAATGTTTAAGTGAGCCCTGGTGTGGTCTTCAGTGTGTGAAAGCTTTGTACTTCTGGTGCTGCAGACTGAGTAACGGAATGAACGGGTGTTAAATTTGCCAAGTTACACCTTGATTTACGTCCAAAAGTGGAGGTAGCACTTGCATTGTGATTATTGAAAAAGTCATGTCTGTATTGTAGGGTGGGACGGTATCATGGGAACGAGGTATATTGAGATGTTTGAAAATTTTGACTACTAAGATTGTAATGAGGGCAGTGTTTTAAAGTGATGTGTAAAAAGTGTATGATGTGTTAAATTTCCGTGTTGAATTGCTAAATAAGCTGATTCCCTGTGTGCATTTGATAGGGCTGAAAGGCAGGGATGCTGTGAGTTTAACTAATTTTTTGAGTCGTTCCAAAGAAAAGGGAGAGTAAACAAACCTGGATAAACCAGACTGCAAAATGCTCTAGAGAACAGTCATAACCAGAAATGGAAATGCCTCTAACAAGCAAATCTGTCTAAAAACTTGGCACTGCCTAACCCCTGCATACTTCCCATGGACAAATTGTACTAGTTATGTGCCATGATGGGTCAGCGGTGACCAGAAAAAGTTTAATATCGGCTAAGTTGCTCCTAAGATCGCTCAACTTTATGCTCTCCACATGTAATTTGAGGCTCAGTTAGCTGGACCACAGTCTGTGCTGTGGTGTTTAGCTTGTTAGCTAACTCATTTAAGCTAATATAATCCTCTATCCAGCTCTATCTATTAAATGTTGTAGGTCCTCTTAGTCACTCCAGCACCACTGTTTATTCCTGTTCAAGTGTCAGTATCCAACCACAGGAACATTACAGTACTAGTTTGAGCCTATTGGTGCTGTCCATCTAATTATTGTCGAAAACGTCAAAGGAGGACCCTGTTTCAGCAGAACTTCTCTTTCTTTGTGATAAACCAAACCCCCTCAAACCATCGCAGAATTAACCCTGGGTGCAGACTTGGAGCCTTTTGAAACCAGTGAGAAAATGCTGTAAATATACAGGCTTTTGCTCCTATTCTTCCATGTTGCATGGAAATGTTTCACAAGCTGAGCATTGGAGCTGTAGACACTAATCCCCCAAACACCCTCTGCCTCCTGATGGGAAAGGCATCATGTTTGCTGCATTAATTTGCCTGAGGTTCAGCTCTGCTCAACTTTTCGATGCGTCACATCTCCCAGACGTGGTAAACTGGACCCATCGTCCGACCATGTCTGATTGACGTTAAATGTACGGGATCTGGTGTGTCATGTTGCTGCAGCAGACCAGTGTACATGCAGATTTAAAAGTAGGGAAAACTAAGTGCATCTGTAGAGATATTTTCCCAGGAAGGATTGTTTAGTTATTCAGAGAACGCCTCAAAAGTCAGGGCACATGTTGTCACACACTATAACCCGTGGTTCAGAATCACAGCTTTAAATGACTGTAAGCGAAACAAAACTGTTCAAAGATTCTCCTAGCAGCCTCCTCTGCAGGCCTGAGCAGAGCTCCAGGGGCTGACCCACTCCGCATTAGCCCCTAACCCAGACCGGAGCGCATGCAGAGGGGAACGGGGACACTGCAGCTCACGTGGGCCTTCGCTTCACTTGTTGCAAATGTGCTGAGGGCACCACATTTAATTGTGTGTGACGGGGTGACAAGAGTGCACGAGAGAGAAAGAGAGAGAGGGCAGGGGAGGGAGAGCGGGAGAGAGAATTTTGCATTCCGAGCCAGCCAAGTTTATAAGTTGAGCTGCTGTTGTGCCATAAAAACCATTTCATGATACCAGCAACGTTAGAATTTAGGTAAAATGATCAAATTTCAATAATAATAATAATAATAATAATAATAATAATAATATTCTATAGAATATTAGGATTTGGTCTGCATGATGGCTTTGACACCACACTAGTACAGGTTGCTGTACTGTTCAAACTACACAGCTTGATCTCTTGTAATCGTAAACGTTTAAGCCGTCGTGGTTTGCACACTACACAACTGTTTCAACGACAGCAGGTCACACAGCACATGACAGTTCCAGGAAAACTCACAGTTGAGTCGAGAGTGTTTGTCACAAAAACACACGTGTGGATATGGGTGTCTTGCAAGAAGCGAGCGGTTTAATTAGTTTGTGCACTGATATGCGCTGGAAAAAGAAGAATATGGGTAAAGGAGTGGGTTGGGACGCGAGGCCAGGAGGGATTGTCTGTTCTGCAGAGGGAGCTGGAAGTAAATAAAAATCTATTTTTGCAATGAAAACGTAGGTATTATGGTTGAGTGTATGCTAATTGTGTGTTCTGCCCCTGCACCACACACATGTGATATAACTGGATTTAGGGAGTCCTTTCGCATCTTCTTCGGCTTTTCTCTCTCCTTGCGTTCTCATTGGCTGGAGCGCAACACCGCACTCACTGCCAGTCATAACGTGGTCGTGACACTTTTTACACTACAGGATTTCGACTCTATTCGACTCTATCTTTTAACAATTCACACATAGCGACCTAGATCTGATTTTGAGCCCTGAGCGAACACCAATTTGCCCCCGAGCTGGTGTTTTTCTCTGCGACTTCCAACTCAGAAAGTGGGCGTGACCTAGACATGGTCTGATGTTACATGTTCAGTAATATGGAATACTGTTTTTAGCACACAATATTTGTATTGTGGACACTTAAAAATTCCATAACTGCATTTAGTCAGGTTGCAGTTCTACCTGAGGGTAAAAAGATTTATGCTTCAGAACATATATTTTGTGCTTAGATTTTTTTTGTATATATATTTTTTTATATTTTTGTGCTTAATATGAGGAGGAACCTGAACAAAACAGGTAAATAATGTCCTTTTTTTACTTTTATTTGATTTTTAAATTGGATGCTATGGTAAAAAACTTTGAATGAATTTACAACCTTAAATGTTGGAACACTAACTACTGACACTGTCATTACTTCCTGAACACTTCAGCAAGTCTGAGAGGCTCAGTCAGTAGGCCTTTGGTGAATTCACTTGGATTGACCCGTTTGCCTGAACTGTTCCTTTAAGATGGTCACAGCTGGAAGAATGTTGATGTAGAAACCTGAGTGTCTTCCCACAAACGGATATTCCAGAACCTGTTTGATCTTTTGGTGAGCTAGTCTGGTGGTGAAGACGGTCCAAATGCAGGTCCTTCCTGTCCCAGCTCCTCTGAATAATGGCCGTTCTAAAATATGTTCTGTCTGAACAAATGAAGATCTGTTCCTTCTTTGCTCAGACCTGCACAGCAAACATGAAAAACAGAGCTTACAGTAGAGAAGCCAAAAACATAGGGGCCTCTAATAAAGACTATTATCAGAACATTGCCAAGAAAGAAGCTGGACTGTATAAATGAAACAAGAATCATTGGACAGCAGACGCCAGACACTGTGTACAGGGTTTGGTGAACCCCATGACCTGTGAACACGTTTTCAGATGTCAGAAACAGGAGCTACCTTGCTTGGTCTGGACCATTGGACTTTTTAGTCTGGTCTGAACCAAAACAGCAGATGTGCAGCAGATGTGGAAAGCTACTCTGTATGGGCATAAATATTGGGACATCTGCTCATTGATTGTTTCTTCTGAAACTCAAGGGTATCAACAAGACTTTATCCTGCTTTTGTTGGATTAACCGTCTTTACTGTCCCAGGAATAAGGTTTTCTACTCAACTTCTACTAGAGCATTGAGGATTTGATTGCATTCATTTACAAGAATGTTAGTGAGATCAGGATGTTGGATAATCACCACCCAACCACATCTCAGACTCATTCCTGAAGTATTGGATGGAGCACCATCATTCCAGGGAACATAGTTCCACTGCTCCTCAGCTCACTGCTGGGGGGATTTATACCACTCTAGCCCACGCCTGGCGTTATTGTCATGGTGCAAAGAGGTTCATGTTGGTCTATTGACAATATTATTCTATTGGCAAAAGTTCTCTACAGGGACTAGACAAGCTGTGTGTGTGTGTGCTTTTGCACATCTGTGTCAGCAATGGGTGCAACTTAAAGTAGCTGAATGCTGTTTATTAGAATTGATGTCCACAAACATTTGGACATAGTGTACCTCTGTCCACGTTCCAGATCAAAGAACCAAAATTTGAATCAAAGAATCAAACTGAACATGAACATGATTCAGACTTTTTAGACCAATTACAGGAAGTTAAGGCAGCACATTAACATCCAATAAACAATAGAAGAAGAAAAAGATGAGCTGTGGAGGCACAGGGGAAGAGGAGGAGACAAAGTGTCTCGAGTTCTGCACTTGAACTTGGTGCTTTTGGTAGTAATTCTGTAATTTTAGCAGTATTATGTTCTGGGAACCCGTCAAATTGACAGCGCATCAACGCGCGACCTTCTACAACCCCATCAATGTCAAGTACAGGGAGACACAGCCCACGTAGGTGAAGAACTGCAGTGTGTGACAGAGAGTCTTCCCTGTCTCATAACCTTGACCTTGAAAAATCTGATTCTGCACATTTGCAGGCATAGCTTCGTGTGTTCTGTGTGTGTGTGTGTGTGTGTGTGTGTGTGTGTGTGTGTGTGTGTGTGTAATGATGATCTGGTGTTTTCCTCTGCTGTGTGAGGCTGCCTCATGCTCCCATGTTTTATTCACATTATTTCATAATCTCTCGCCCTTTTCATCTTTCTTCTCTCTGCAGCCCAGTGACGGGGTCTCTCCTGCTCTCCTTCTCTCACACCCTCTCTAGATAGCTGTCTGTCTTGTCCATTTGTCAGTCCCTTTCCCTCTCTCTGCCTCTCTTTTACTGGTAGTCTCTGCTTCTATCTCCCTCTCTATATCTGTCTCTCTCTATTTCTCTACCTGTATGGGACTCTCTCGCTGTCTGCCTGCTTCTCTCTACATCAGAGAGCCCTGTGTCTGACTATGTCTCTCGCTGTGTCGCTCACTCATCTTTCTCTCTATATGTGACTCTCTCACTCTGTCTCTTTCTCGGCCTGTATCTGTCTCTCTGCTTCTCTCTCTGTCTCTCTCTATCTGTCTTTCTGTTTACCTGTTTTCTCTCCTTTTTAGCTCTATTTCTATCTCCTTCTGTCGGACTCTCTCGCTGTCTTATTTTCTCGCCAGCCTGTCCCTCTCACTACTTCTCTCGCTCTATCTCTCTATCTCTGCTTCTATCTCTAGTTTCTCTATTTCTCCTGGTCTCTGTTTTGCTCTTTCTGACCATCACCGTCTTTCTTTCTCCCTCTTTTATATTCCAGCTTCATCTCTCTGTGATTTTTTTTTTTTTGATCAAGCAAAATTGGAAGACATGAAAGGAAACCATGGCAACGCTTTCTCTCTGCCTTTTCCAATGACTCTCTTGTTTTCTGTTCTGCGGATTCGGGGCAGTTCTGCGCGTGCTGGATTAGGGGCCGGAAAAAGCAATCACATTTCCATTCTCGTTTTGGTGGGGGTTGCTCGTTTTGGCTGGGCCAGAGGAGCTTCCAGAGAGAGCACAGCCCAGATACACACATCAAAGGGCCTCTGCCAGGCCCGTGGAAAATGGGGATTGGGGGGTATGGGGGGGGGGGGGGGGTTTGGGAGTGGTGCCATCCAAACACACGCCTGCACTACTCTCCTCTCCTCCATACACACTGCATCAGCCATTTAAGCACAGCTTCCTGAATTACTTAAACGTTCAGCTGCGGGTCCTCTGAAGCTGTTGAAAGATGTATGGATCGGGATGCGTGGTAGAGGTGGGTGATACGATCTTCCGAACTTGTCTGGATGATATTCTGATACATGTTACCTTACACGTTTCTGAAGATGTGATGGGTAACAACTGCCTGGAAAATCAGCAAAATGTGTTTCCTACCCCTTCTCTGAAAAAAAACAATTTTTGGGATGAGTTGGGGAGTTGAGGATGGGGGTGGGCAGGGGTGGTGATCATTCAACATCCGGACCTCACTAACTCTTATTCCAACAAAAGCTTGATGAACTCTTTTTTTTTTATGCCCTTTTATGCCCTTGATAAGAAACATTGAATGAGCAGATGTCCCGATACTTTTGTCAATCTAGTGTATGTCAACCGTGTGTTCAAATATACAGTTACTTAAACATTTTAGTAGGACTGTCTTTGGGCTGGAAAGGAAAGGTGAGCAGATTGGATCCTGATTCTTAGCGGGGGGTTAAGAGTATTACAGCGTTACATTCTTAGACACTGAGAGATTGACAGATCTTGCACCTATACACTCGTGCACATTAACAGTGTGACACTCATTGAGACACTTTCCTCATTCTTGCTTCTGAAACTGAAATAAAGGGTCAAGGACAAAAATATGGATTTCCTCTTCCATCCCAGAGGAAAAGCTAACAAATGTGCTTTGATATCTAAGATGTATCAGACTTCATGGAGAACACACACACAAAGGTCTGCTGTGTTAATGTCCACCCTAATCTATGTTCTAATCAGATGATGAGTGTGGCTCTGAGCATTGAGGTCAGGTTAGTGTGGTTGGTCTCTCTCTCATTCTGACACACACACACACACACACACATACATACACCACCTGAACATTGTATCACCTCCTGTTTCCACTCCTAATCAGATCACACTCCTTTTAATAAGGACATTGGAGTTTGTGTGGTTCGCACACTAACATAACCAGAACACCAAACATGCACCCAGGACATCTGACCAAGACGATGGTCTAAAACCTGGGTCTGTCGTTAATGTTTGCGTGTGTAAAAAAAATCAGCATCTGATCTTAATGCCATTACTTTTTTATTATTATTACTGTAGCAAACCCCAAAACTGACCTTACAGGCACAAGCACTTGTCAAGGCACAGTTATATGTATTACCCTCTATACAGGAACCTGCCACAAAATAACTAGAAGATCCCGTTTACACCTGGTCACTTCATGTGACTAGAATCTGGATTGTATTTAGATAAGATTTTAGCCAAGTGCATTTACTCAGCCCGACTGGAATCCGATTGCCGTGTGGGCCAGAATATGTAAACTCTCTCCCTGGGCGGCAATTTTTACTGATGTTTAGGTTGTACTAGGAGGGGTTTTGGTTGTTGAACAGCAGAGTCTCTCACTGTCTCACTATGGTCTCCATATTGACTTGTGTTTAGTAGTGTCTGAGCGTAGAAGTATCTTTGAATTCTAGTCTATTCAAACTAGCTGAGGGTATTTGTGAGTGAATAGCGAAGTCTTCTAAATGCTGTAAATGTAAACATGGAGCAAATGCTTCCCAGACCACCTCCTGAAGTGGTGTGAGTGATCAGCTTTGTATTTGGTTTAAATGATTCTTGGGTATGTTGACTCCTGCAGTTTTATGAGACTTGCCCTTATCCAGATATAATCCTGATACTGAAGACTCAGGACGTGACCTGGTGGAAACGGGGTTTCAGTGTGTTTGTCCAGGCTGCAGCACTGCAACCTGCAGCAGGCATGTACAGCAGTTCACACTGAACGCGGCGTTATAAATTCCAGCCTCATTATAGAGGCTCCCTCAATAGTGCACTGATCAAACGGAAGAGGGATTTAGCTAGGGGCGTGTGTGTGTGTGTATGTGTGTGTGTGTGTGTGTGTGTGTGTGTGTGCGTGTGCGTGTGCACATGCACGTCTGTCTGTGGGACTGTGTGTTAAAAGATTGCCGCAACGTATGATTGAAATGTATGAAGAGCTTCTTTCTGTTTTTCTATGTGCGTGTGTGTGCGTGTGTGTGTCCATCTCTCCATTTTACTCTCATCCTCTGCAGGGTGGGTTTTTCCTTAGTCGTTTCCATGGTGACACCCTTCTCAGTGAGGGCGGCACATTTCTTTTTTTTTTTTTTTTTTTTTTCCTCTTTTCCTCCCCATCTCTGTTCAGTCCAGCCTTAGTGCCATGACACTCCACACACACACACATACACACACATACACACACATACACACACACACACACACACGCACACATATATATATATATATATATAAGAAATACTTGGTTTAATATACGGTGTGATGTAAAATCCTTAATCCTAAGGAACCAGGTATCAGCGTTTCTGCCTGCAGCAACTGACACTGAGCCGTGCTTTACTGATTAATGGATCGTTCTGTTCCCAGGTCCAGCTGTCTGCACACATTTTCTATCCACCTTATTTTGCCACGCCCACTTTCAGGAGTTTGTGCCTTACAGTTTTCTATAGACGTTCCAACATGCCAGCATTCTATTTAACACTATGTAGAGCATAGCTAACTAGCTTTCCAACACAACACACAGTTTTGTGGGTACCATATCCAAAAAAGAGGACCTGCATCTGTGGTTGAAGGTGCTAAATGTAAAATGTCTATCTCATCTTGCCATTTCCTATGTTGTTGTCCTTTCCCAGAGAAATGGCTCAGTTATGAGGCTCCAGTGAAGCGGACGCATCAGGTGTTTGTGAGGCGTTAACATCAGGTAAGGCGTTAGCCTAAGCGCTAACTTACCTAAGATCCCGCTTCATCCGCTTCTCCAGAGCATCATAACCGAGCCACCGTCTTTTTTTTTTTTTTTTTTTTAAACTAAGTTGCATCCATTGCTGACACAGATGTGCAAATGCACACGCACACACACTGCTTGTCTAGTCCCTGTAGAAAGTACTGCCAATAGAATAGGACTCTCCTTGGCAGATAAACATGAACCTGTTTGGCATGGACTCCAAAAGACCTTTAAAAGTGTCCTGTGGGATCTGGCACCAAGATGTTAGTAGCAGATCCTTTAAGTCCTGTAAGTTGTGAGGTGCCCATGACACTGTTGACCACTTTTGGTAGGTACTGATCGCTGCCTATCAGGATCACCCTTCAAGACCTTTAGATGTTCTGACCCAGTCGTCTAGCCATCACAATCTGGTCCTTGTGAGAGTGGCTCAGATCTTTACCCCATCACCTTCAAGAGCTGACTGGTCACTTACTGCCTAATATATCCACCTCTTGACAGACGCCACTGTAGATGACTGTAGATCATCTAAACACTGTAGATCCACTGTTTGCTAAAGATGACAAGCATAAAGTCGAGTGACTCACACGCTCACACACACGCAGCACTTTGATGTCTGTCTGAAATAAAGTGCTTTACCTCTCTCTCTCTCTCTCTCTCTTTCTCTCTCGCCCCCCCCCCCCCCCCCCCCCCCCCACCCTCACCCTCACCCCCCCACAGAATGAACCCTCTATTACTTCCGCTCTGCAGGGCGCTGAGCTGTGGGTACAGTCCAGCCTAACGCTCCAGGGGATCAGGATCACACTGATCTGGCCCCGCAGATAGACGCTCACTTACTCAGCCATGCTGCTTTATTTATGGGGCAATAAAGTGTAGCAGAGAGAGAGAGAGAGAGAGGGAGACGAGAGAGAGGGAGACAAGAGAAATGGAGTGTAAATATTTTATCTCAGGAGTATGTATGTGTGTGAAAGAGGGGGGGCTTTCACAAAGGTGTCTAGAGTCTGTGTGTGTGTGTGTGTGCGTGAGAGAAAGAGAGGCGAGACGAGAAACAATCATACATTACGGCTCTGTGGGGACACGGAGGTCAGACTGGTCACTTCCTATTAGCTTGAAAAGTGTGTATATTGTGTATGCACACGCACACACACACACACACACACGTCTGTTCTCTCCTCTGACCTTGAATTGCCTTACCTGCTGAATTTGTCTAAATTAATGATGTACAGTCTTTTAACCTGCCTACAACTACAAAGACTGTACTGAGGTTCAGTATAGCACTGGCTTGTGGCATGTGAACAATGAGCTGTTCTGATTGAGCTTTCAATATCTGACAGCTAACGCTAAGTAAACGCTGGTCATTTAGCATGACCTGTCCAGTCAAGGTTTTGTTGCTGGATTTGTACAGAAACCACCATCTCTAGCTAGAGACTTAACCTGTACATATTTCTTAAATACTAAACGCACTGCTTTTGCTATACTCTGAAACCAGAACCAGACGCTGATGTTTTACTGCAGCTTCTTTCAGTTGTTTTGAGAAATACGTGCTCGGTTAGGTTGTCCAGGCTAAATCCTTCCACTTTATTTCCCCTGAGAAAGTAGTTTGTTTGCAGGAAATGTGTTGGGTCATTGTCTAGCTGCACGATGAGGTTTCTGCTGTAGATTTGCTGCATTACCCGGCACACACAGTGTTTCTGTGGTCTCTCTGAATTCGTTCTGCAGCTACCATCATAAGTTCCTTCATCAGTAAAGATTAGTGAGCCCGTCCAAGAAGCAGCCATGCAAACCCGAGCTATGAGACTACCTCCACTGTTCTTGATAAATAAGCCTTTCTTTCTCTTACAAGGTATCTGAGCCTCTGACACATTGTTGTTCCAGATCCTTTGTGTCTCATCTCTGTATTTCAGTCTAGTATTCTGATTCTTGCTGCTGGTGAGTGGTTTGCATCTTGTGGGATGACTTCTTTTTTTCTGCTCTTCAAATCTTCTTCCCAGCCTGGCCTCAAGAGGAATTCATACGTATGTGACTAAAAGACCATTCCAGGATTCATACAATGTGTAGTAAATGTAGTTCGACCCACATATATAGAGTATATATGCACTCTAATCCTAAACTTGAACATGAAATTCTTACCGTTTCTGCAGGGGTTTCCGTCCGTTAATTTCCTTTTCTTAATAGAGAATGGATGGATGTAGCTGTGGCAACACTGTTTTCTCAGTTCTTCTTCAAGTACATGTCAGACAGGTTGTGTGTATTTGGAAAACAGCGCCAAATTTTGTATCCCCTACCTCTGTGTAGTTTTTCCCTTTTTGACATTTATATAAATGTACAGCTTTGTCTTTATTCTGCAACTAAAATTCTGTCGGTCCACTTACAGACATGCACAGCAAAACATGGTTTGGATTCCTAGCCCTTTTGTTTGTTTATGCACCTGCACATTTATGCAAATTAAATTCTACTATGTACGCATGCACTAAATTAAAATAGAAGTATTTTAATAATAATATCAATAATAATACCAATAATGTCAACTTGCCTTTGCTGCCTACAACAAATCTGGTAGTTTTTAAAGATTGTCAGAACGTCATGATGATGAGATCAATAGAAATGCTCCAGAAAAAAAACCCTTTTTAATCTTTTTACTTTTTACTGAAGTTGTTTTTCTTCTCCTTCAAAAAGTTGCTATTTTGCATTTATTTGTGTGTTTGTTTGTTTGTTTATTAGGGACAGTGCTCACTAATCAGCATTTTCATACATTCTACATCAATGTAAATGTGCCAGAATGAGCTAATAAGCTAATTTTCATCTGTAGTCCCTAGGTAGGTTATTACAGATTCATGGCTTAACATAATTGCCATGTCCATATTCAGTATCTTGCTGAACCAGCAAAGAAATGGAAGGCGTTTAATGATGTATACGCACTCAAAAGTGTGTGAGCTCTTGGGAACTTTACATAACCGGCACTTCAGAATGAGGTGCTGATGAATGAACAAGTATTACCTTTCATTTATTATTCTTGTTTATTAATGAATTAATTTAATTGTTTATTTTCTGAATTGTTGTTTTGTTGTCCCTTATTTTTAGAGATTTTAATGCAAGACCAATTTCTGCTACAAAGTATTCTTTTAAAGGCCCATACCCTATATTTTTCTTCAATATAATTTTTCTTAAAAGCGACATTATGTGAGAATAGGTATTTCTCGCTACTGGGCTCCCCCTACAGTCATTTTTTTATTGTTTTGAGCTGAAACACTCCTTATAACTTCAGTGTGAATTTGGATACTTAGTTGTATTGGAATTTTTTATTTGGTACCATGAAAGTATTGGACTTTCTATTTTACTATTCTGCCCTAGTCGTGACCCAATTGTGTAATCAGTTCAGAGGTTTCATCTCCTGAGTAATCTCAGTGTTCCCTCGCCCTTCAGGCTGAAGGAGCACAGTGTGATCAGAGCTGAGGATTGCCCTAAACAGTGAGGGTTTGTTCAAGGGGACCTAGTTCTGTCACAGCAGCTTTACTGAGCATCCCCATGTCTGAAGATGAATGATTATTCCGCACATTAACTCTTCTGACACACATGGCTGGTAGAACTTGTCGTTTTGAATTTGGTGCGTTGAATCTCACATTTGGGTCAATTTTCACAATGTTAACATTCTTTTTTGGGGGGGTAAAATAATGTCCGAGCTGCATACATACTGTGTGAAGTTGCTGAGAAGATCAGGCTCACGTTTAGTGCTTTACCTGCAGTCTGTCTAAGTGTATTTGGGATCAGCATGCTTGCATGTCTAATGAGCCACTGCTGGATAGACGATGTGGATTGGTGATGCCAGTCTTTACAGTAATGCTCCATTCAGTCTTTTGAGTGTGTTTTGTCAATAGTGTCAGTCACAGAACAGAACACGAGTAAAATACAAAGGGAGTGAACAACAAAATTGTAATGTAAAGCTGCATTAGCGTTTCTAGTATCCAGTTTTTACACACTGACGTACAGTAATACCAGAGGCGGGGAGTAGCGCAAGTTGCGACAATGTTTGTATTTTTCATAGTTTCCAAACAATCTCATCCTGCGTTATTTTAAAACCAAAATAATGATCAAATATTAAGTTCAGTTTGCTTACAGGGTGACAGCCTTAGTTTTTTATTAATCATTAAATATCTGTTTAACCGTCAGTCTGACAATAACTGCAAATGTTAAACAGCTCTGAATCGGACGAAGGTGAGAGAGAAGCTGGGAAGCATTGGTAGCAGTAGTTAACAAGACCACAGAACAAATTCAAGTCTGGCTGACAGAACATCAACTTATAAACGCTCAGATTAAATTAAGCGACTGGTCCTGGAAGGACAGAAAGGCTGAAAGGCTTTTTTCCCCCCTGGTGCTGGTTCTGTAACCTACTCTCCCTGCTAGGTCGGCTATAGATCCACTGAGTAATTAGATCAGTATAGCTGCTGTTGACCAATTGCTGAGGTACAGACACAAGTGTTGATGATAAAAACTCGTATCTGAGAGTGCGAAGTTGAGTGACTGGTGTTAGGAGTAACAGAAAGGCGAAATTAGGCCGGTTCTGTCATGTTTGGACTTGTAGCTGGCTGTCCAGGCCTAGATAAATTAGCTAGCAGGCTTAACACCACAGCACAGTGTTCCTGGGGCTCAAATCACACATGTTTAGAGGATAAAGTCTCATATCTGAGAGCACAAAGTCTCAGAAGTGTTTTTCACTGTTTTCAGGCACATTGAATAGACTGGCTCATTCAGGTCTGGTTGCTTTCCCTTTTAATCGAACTTGGTGCGTTGCTCTACATGGAGCTGAGGGAAAACAGGATCCCTGTATTTAAGTACTTAAGTACTGTATTTAAGCCTAATCAGTAAACCCAAATCAGGTACACCTAACAGCATTGTAAACATTTGCTCATCCTGTGAAGTGCTGTCAAACTCCAGTGCAGGAGGTGGGTAGCATTGTGCGTTTTCCTCGCTCTGGTGCACCTCACTGAGCTCATAAGTTAATCATAAATGAATCAGGTGTGTTACAGTCAGCTGCGATGATCTGCCACAAGGCATTGCTTGTTTGAGTCTGCTAATGGCTTTTTGAGGGTTTTGTCAGGTGCACTGTGACTTAGGGGTGCGAATCTGTCATTGTCTGGCGACGTCTATTCTATTCTATTGAACTATTTTTCTATTCAAATGGTCCATAAATGTTGAGATTGATGAGATGAAAAGACAACATTTATTTTAAATAATACTTTTAGGTTCCTTACTGTATCAAATATTTTTGCATCATTTTATTACCAAAAATAGGATTGTGCATAAAACTGTGTGACTTAAATTACCAGTATTAGCCTAGTTTTTCTTAAATAAAAAAATCCATCAATGAACAAAATTTAAAATATATTAATACAAAAGTAAACGTAGACTTCAGTCTACCATAGTGCATTAACCTCTTACCTGGAAAAAAAATACATATATTTTGTAACGCTTTAAAACATAACCTCTTTTTAACCATATTGCATATTTACATAACATACTTTGGGTCCAGTGTATAAACTATAAACTTAAACCCCTGGCCTTTGGGGAATTAGCTGGAAGTTTGTTGCATTGCTCCAGAGTTCGCTGGTCTGCTGCTTTTGGCTGCTTTTTAAACTTCTTTTAGTTTAGGGTGATGTGGCACCAAATGGGCCCTGCGCATTTGTCGTATTTGTAAAGTACCTCAACTTGTAGGCCTTCTACTGTGGCGGCCAAGTGGATATATAATGCGATATTCATTGGTTAGGTTCTTTTTTTTATATATATACGTCATCTTTTTTGTCTGTGGTCAAAATAACTTGTTTTATTTTGCCATTAGTAAATAATTCTTATTACTCTTTTTTAGTAAATAAAAACATAAAATGGTTTTAAAATAGATATTCTAAAAATCATGTTCAGTGGTCAGTGAGGCTTACAGGCCATAAATATCTAACAGAAGAACTTGTAATGTTCTGAGCCATGCTGCTAGTGCTGGTTAATTGGCAGTACCTAATTGGGAAAAAAAGGTGAAAACAAACAAACAATTGTATTAAAAAAACTTGCAGTGTTCTCCAGTTGATTAAAGATCCATCACAACGTTGGGTGATAATTTGCCATAACATGAAATAAACGCAACAGAGGAGGGTTAAGCAACTTCTTAAATATATTTATCAGTTTTCTTCATTCACATTGTGTTCAAAGTATCATAAGAAAATCAAATTATGATGTGAATCTAATCAGATAATGATCTGACACACCCCTGACACCTATGGATATTTTGTCCATGTCAGCGTCTTTACATTCTGTATTATTTTATTGCTTCGGTATTTTTTTATTATTAAATGGACCAGCCGCCTCTGCAATAGCTGCACCTCTTGGACAGTGTGTGTGTATGCGTGTGTTCATATCTGTCCTGTGTATGTGTGCAGCTGTGGCAGTAGCTCATTAGATCTCTGTTCTGTGTTGTCTGCTATAGTGTGAAACAGCTTGAGATGTGAATTGGCCCCAAGGGTAATCTCAGACAAACACACACACACACACACATACGCACACATACCAACCAGGCTCATCAGCAGAGCAGCTCAGTGAGCTCAGCAGAGCAGAGATGCTAGCTTTTAATGTGAAGCTCTTTGTGCTGCCATTATCCCCCATCAGAAGATCAGAAGGTCCGGGCCGCGGAGCTCCCTCTGTGTTCAGAGTGGATGTGTGGTTAAATCCGGCAGGCTTTTTTACACAGCGCCGTCTTTTGCCCGCTGTTCTGCATGTGCTGGCAACACCCTGTTTATCTTGTTATGGGACAGCAGTGGCTGAATTTCCATTTATTACCTCAGCACATTATTAAACCACCATCTGTTGTGTCTCTGATTTCTCATCTCTTGAAAGGAGTGTATACACGGGAAATGTGTTGATCTGGTCCAGAGAGTCCTATTCTATTGGCAGTACCTTTCTACAGGGACTAGACAAGCTATGTGTGTGTGTGTGTGTGTGTGTGTGTGTATGTGCATGTGTGCAATCCATGGAGGCCCTAACTCATAACTTACATGACTTCAGGGATCTGCTACTTAAAAGCTCTTGGTTTCAGAGACCACAGGACATCTTCAGTGGCTGAAGGGTGACCTACTCGGTAATAGGCAGGTGGTGCTAATGCTGTGGCTGATCGATGTCAGTCTAATCAGTATCTAATTAGCATTTTGCTGCATTTGAAAAGCGACAGAAATCAATGCTGTACATCCCTGTGTTGATAATCTAGGTGAAATTAGTCACAGTTTCTATGTCTCTCTCACTCTCTCTCACTCTTCTGTCTCTCCAGTAATCAGCCATGCCGCTGGTCAAGAGGAGTATTGAGCCAAGGCACCTGTGCAGGGGCGCTCTGCCTGATGGAGTCACCAGTGAGCTCGAGTGCGTCACCAACAGCACCCTGGCCGCCATCATCAAACAGCTCGGCAGCCTCAGTGAGTCTGTGCTTCCATCCACGCCTCCTTTCAGCCTGTTTCACTCACAAAACCAGCACTGGATTATTATTAGAGATATTGTATAAGCAATATGCCATTCACACATACAGCTCCTACATGGTGATTTTCCCAGGATACACAAATTCGTTCTTGCTATTAAAGTCCCAGTAAACAGGGCGAGACATCTTCAGCATGAGCGGCTAACACCTCCTTAGTTTCTAAAGCCTATATGGCATATTGTACAAACCCATGACTTTAGTTTCCTCTCTGAAAACTTTGCTGGGTACATTTGTGTCACGTCTCCATAGACAAATCGGCATAAAAAGGGGCTTAGAAGTCACAGTATTTCCCAGTAATCTGTTGGCTTCTGCTCATGCATAAGCCATCCCAGTAATTACCCGGTATTGTACTGGGTCTCCTGCTGATTGATTGGTTCGCTTTTTTCAGAATTCCCTCTTCCAGTTTAAATACCAGGCATGTGTGAAAGGCATGTTTGACCATGTTCCACCCTTCTCTTTGTCCATCCACCCACATTTTGAGGACTTGTCTGTTTGTACTAGTGCTGTGAAAGCCATTACTTGCAGCCTTGGTTTTTACTTTCGACTCTTTCTAACATCACTGCTGTTTTCACATCATCCCTTCATAAGTGATTTTTTGCTTATTTGAGTTGGTTAAGAAGGTCTGGGATGGTGACAATGGATAAGTCGTCCCTCCTCTGCTCCTTCTCTGATTACTGATGTCTCTTTGCAGGTCGTCATGCGGAGGACATCTTTGGGGAGCTGTTTAAAGAAGCTAACAGCTTCTACCTGAGGATGAACCACCTGCAGGAGCGTGTGGACTTGCTGGCCGTCAAAGTGACCCAGCTGGACTCCACTGTGGAGGAGGGTAGGTGCTGCTCTTACTGATCCTGAGCGATCAGCGTTCATCTGATGGTCTTAAGGCTTCATGAAGAAGTTTGTGTTCTTAGACTGTTTGAGCCAGAAGAGAGAGGGAGATGGAGAGTGTTCTCCTTTGAGCACTGTCCTCTATTAAACCTCCTTTGAGACTATAGTTAGCAACGCGACCTAGCTTTTTTACAGAGGAAGAGATGGAGGAAGAATGTCTCATAGACTGAAATAACTTTCCTCCTCACACTTGCACTCCCTCGCTCTTTCTCTTTTCTCTAGCTCTAATGTTATGGCTGTGTATGATGTCCTTTTTCGAGGCAGAACTGTGGGTTTATCCTGTTATCCTCGTTCAGTTCACTTCATTAATGATGTGAATAGGTGTTCAAAAACGCCTGGTGGCATTTCAGTGTTTTACCAGGGGAGGGATCATGGCTCTGCATCACTGATGAGTGCTCTGTCTTACAGCTATTAATATTTATAATTCTTTATGATGGTTCTTGGGCTTGATTTCTTGACTGGGCCAGAACACCACACTTTACGCACTTTAGTTATTAGGCAAAAGTCCTAACATTGCATTTTCACACGTGTAGCATAGAGAAAGACTACATAATACCTCTGGGTGAAAGGTGCCAAATGCCTTAAATGGAAGTGTAATCTGATATTAATGATTCCATTAGCTTGTCAAAACAACCAGAAAGTCCAGATTCACAATTTTTCTAGATGCTAATGCTTCAAATCGCTGAATGCAATCAAGTCCTCAAAGCAAGTCTCCAAAATCTAGTAAATAAATAAATAAATAAATAAATAAAAGTTAATTATCCTGCTGCTGTACTGAGCAACTGTTTTTTTGTTTTTGTTTTTTTTAACTACCTTTGATTTTGGAAGAAACAATGTAGATCAGGTGTCCCAATACTTTTGTCCATATAGTGTATGTAAAGAGGATTTTATTATGATGTTAATTTAAGTTTTATAGAAATAAAAACATTACATTTCTTGTCTCCGTTTGCAAAGCAAATGTAAAGCGAATGTAAATATAATTCCTCACATAAATGACTACATAATTAGTATTGGAATTATAACATAATTAAAGAAATACTCAAAGTGTAAAAAAAGCAATACATCAATACAATCTCAGTACATCACTTGGTGGGACTGTTGTGGTATGCTGCCATTGCTGCTAGTGATGGCAGAATTGAAAGGTATAGACTGTCTGGTTTGCTGTCGCCTGTTTACAATTGCAGTAGCACTGAAGGGTGTGTGGGTTGGGGGGTGTATCCTCTGGGGGAACTCCCTGGCTTTAATTACATCTTAAGGATTATTATTCAGTAATTACCTGGAAAACAATTCAAAGTAGTTATCCTCATTATTGTCATGCTGTGTTTTATTCATGATGGCAGACAGTAGGCTGCAAACCAGATATTCCATGTTATTCAGTGGAGCAGCAGTGGGAAATTCTGCCACAGTCAGCGGCAACAACTGCTCACTGCCGTGGTCAGCGGAATGCCCCGTCAGAAGTTTCATTTTTCCAGCTTTGGCTGTTGACCGCAGTGGTGGAATGAACTGGATATTGGGTGGGTTTATATTTCTTCTCACAAGGACCGTAGAAGTCCAGCCAGAGGCAGCTGTTAACTACAAAACCCACACTTAAACAAAAACTCACAATTTGATAGCTACTGTCACTTTCATGCAGAAACCTTGTATTTCCATTTCAGTTGTTTTTTTTCATTTGTAAAAATGTATTTTTAATCTGCCAGTGGTTGTTTACATTGTGTCAGAGTTTCATTATGAATGGACCAATAGAAATGCTCCACATTTGACTTCCATTGAAAGCTAAGAAGGTTTTTTTTCTTCTCCTATAAAGTTGCCATTTTGGAGATACAAGGTTTTTGCATGACCCTGACGATTAGCATGCTTTTAAAATGCAGTCTGGGTATAATAGTGACAAACACCATCACTCCATACACAGGCAGCCCCACTACAGCTATTCCAGTAAAACCATGTCAGTGGCCATCAGTAGTATACTGCTATAAGAGCACAGAAATCCAAACAGAGCATTAAGCTACAGGAGTTAGGGATTCAAGTCTGGAACTACCAGCAGTGCTGAGGAGGTCCGATCAGTGGGTGCTCTAATTTTTTTGTTGTTGTTGCTTTTGACTATTTTAAGGTAAATTGATTGGAGCCCGTTTCAAGATGGAGAGTCAAATGGTATCTTGGCCTGTTTCCCCTCACAGTTTAAAGCAAATCACACCACTGATCTCAGCAAAGCCTCTCTGATCTTAGTGCATGTGTTTGATGTTCCTCAGTAAAGAGATGTTTATCAGACTAAAGCGTTCCTGACTTGATTGTTCTGAACAAAGTAGCTTAAAGCTTTAACATTCAGTTTTAAAAGCTTTCTTTTAACTGACAAAATAATCCAAATCAGTTGCTATAGAAGAAGTGTCAGCACTAACCCCCCACCCCCTCATCGACGCAAGAGAGAAATACTGATGTGTCCATTTAACCTGGCATTCGGTCTGTATTGGACTGGCCTGTGGCAGAAAGAGACACTTCCCCACCCATGCTCTTTAATGCCTACACTGATAAAGGCCCATGGGGAATCCATTACGTGTGTGTGTGTGTGTGTGTGACCTGACCTGAGGATGACCTGATCTTCATGTGTGCTGCTGCAGTTTACAGTACGGAGGGCCTCTGACAAATGGCAGAGCGGGGGAGAGAGGAACAAAAGAATCAAACACAGAAAGACAGTCCCTGAATATTGATAAACCAGATGTGTGTGTGTGTGTGTCTGTTCATGATTTGGTATGAACATGAGGAAAATGGGGGGGTCCATTCTCTGTACACTCTTACTACGGTGGCTCTAGAACATCCCACAGAGTTAGAGGTTTTCGAGGTGCGTGAACCCTTTGCACGGTACCCTGTTGACATGCCCTTTTGGACATCAGTCAAATGGCTTTCTTTGCCCATGATGATAATTTTGCACTCTACTACAACTGACTGGTTTACAAGCGCAGCAAACCCGGTCACATGGCATAATATTCTGGGTGGTCATAATATTCTGATATGCCTGTGACAGTGCATGAAGGGTGGGAGCAGGCTTCGTGAGATGCTATAGAGCTGCCGTGGCCGTGGCACATTGAATGCCCCCCAACATCATAACAGTGGAGCCCCAAAGATCATTGATACCAGAGGGGAACGACAATGAACAAAGTTAACCTCTATAATAAACACCTTCTTTCAGCATAGGGTGGATGTTATGCTAATATATATAAATATATAATAGTTTTAGTCCAGACTGTCCTTTAATTGGGAGTCTCTATTAAGAATGCTGTGTTGTTTGGAGATCCCAAGAAAAGCAACCTAAGGAGATTGCAAGTTCGAACCCCAGCAATACTGCAGCCGTCCGTGCAAGCATAGTTGGCTTTCCTCTCTGTGGGTAGCTTCCTCTCCCCCATCACTCTGATCTAACAGTAAGTGGCAGTTAGTGTTCACCTCCAACCGTGGTCAACTGTCCAGTAATGTTGTTAGCCATACTTTGAAAGCACATGCAAAAGAAGGTGCAAGCCTTCACAATTTTATTGGGATAGTTCAACACAGGGATGCTCCCAAAACCAGCAGCCCTCCCCCTGCCTTAATATCTGCTATGATTACTAATTTATAGCCAGCCATCAGGTTTCTGCTGGCCTTTCATTTCTTACTGACCCACAGCCGCAAGGGCAAAGAGAGACTGAGGGATGGAAAGTCCCGGAAAGTACACTCTTAAAAATAAAAAGTGCTACAAAGGGTTATTTGAGTGATGCCATAGAAGAATCCCCTTTGTTTCCATAAAGAACCATGTCTGTAATAGAGATGTGTGAGTGTGAAGAGCCTTCACATAATGTAACCTAATTCTTTCTGGAAGCAAAAGTGGTTCTCCTATGGCATCATACCTCCAAAAACGATTGGTAGCACCTTTATTTTGAAGGGTGTATGCTGCTAGTATTGAATGGTAAAGGTCCTGGTGTTCTTTAGTGATGTATGTCCCCCTCTGACATTGTGGTGGAGTGGGAGGATCTTACTGAATACCAATCAGCTGAGCGCTGTATGGGCTTGTCCGTGTTTAAATCGATATATCTCCACCTTGATTGGCCGATGTAGGAGAGAGATGCTGGTACTGACCCTCATTCTCTGGACTCTTTGTTATGAATGTAAATGTCAGCACATTGCTGGGAGCCTCATATAGTCAGCCTTTTAACTGCAGCGTAAAGGCATAGTTCAGCACAAAGACAATGGGCCTCATTCATCAATATCTTTCTCAGAATTTTCTTCAATGTGTTCTTCTTCTAACAAAAGGTCTACGTCAGATTCATGATGTGCTCATAAACCACAGAATTGTTTGCAGTTATGCTCGCATAATGATGGATCCCACATTTTTCATCAATTAAACAAATCACAAATAAAGAAATATTGGTCAAGGTATGGTCAGAAGAAGAAGAACGGTTGGTGAATGAGGTCTGTTGCTTTATTCCACTAAACTTCACATATAATTCAGTGGCCAAGACCTGTCTGGTGACTGGACAACATTAGCCTTACCAAACCAGATACCAGACATGACTACAACATTACGAGAACATTGCAGATTAGATTAAATTAAATTCTGTAAATAGTAGAATACACTATAAGTGGTTCTTAGTAGTTGGACAAACATATGGTTACAGTTGAAGCTATAACCAATGACTAGCTAACAGACTAGTCAGTTTGACTCTATTTTGATGCTGGTTGGTGAGGTCTATAATAAATGAGCTTGATAGTTTGTGCTATTTCTACATATAGACGTATAGAAAGCTTTCTTGCCCCCTTACACACTGACAGTTCTCCATAATGGATGGTTATTAGTACTCGAATGGCTTTAAGTTCTTCACAACGACCATGTTATTTACAAGAACTACAAGTACAGAAAGGAACCAAATAAATAAAAATGCTCTTATGATGTCAGAAAGGCACATTATGTGGATATTACAAATTATGTAATTGTATTGTAGTGTTAATTGACAAAATAACATAATATTACATAGTATTGTGACACCTGCTCATTGAGTGTTTCTTCCAAAATCCAGTGTTTTGAAGTCTATCCTGCATTGCTATGAGGATTTGATTACATTTAGGTCAATGTTGAATGATCACCATCCCACCTCACCCCCAACTCATCTCAAAAGTATTGGATGAAGACACCATCATTCCAGAGAACACAGTACCCCTGCTCCACTGCTCAGTGCTGGGAGGCTTTACACCCCTCTAGCCCACACCTGGCATTACGCATGGTGGCAATAGGTTCATGTTTATCTGATATAGAGAGTCATATTCTATTGCTAGTACTTCTCTACAGTGACTAGATAAGCTGTGTATGTGTGGGCACGTACATCTGCACATCTGTGTGAGCAATGCATGCTACTTAAAGTAGCTGAATGCATTGATTATAGTGTCCATAAATGTTGGGACATATGGTGTACCTCTTGTATTATTTATGCTCACTAAATGAGTTCAGTCTGTATTGCCTAATGCTCAATGTGAAAGGAAGGGGGGGGGGGGGGGGGCAAAAATCAGGAAGTGTGACGTCTTTATTTAAAAAATGTCCACCAACCAAATGTGTCCAGCTGACTTTACTTGTCAGAGTCGACTGATAATGAAGTGATAGAGGATGGTATATCAGTGGTGAAATAAAATAAACACTTCACATATTGGAGTGTGTGCGTGTTCTGGCTTTTTGTGTTCTAGGCTAAAGTTAAAAAGCTATTAAAACACTGAATTAGATTTTAATAATTGAGCTTGAAATTACTTTAAAAAAGAAAGGCCTTTAGTCGGGCAGTGTAGACCATGGTGTAAAGGTCTTGATCCTGCTGTTAGCATGGCTTTTTCAAAATTATGTGCAGGACCTTTCCTGAACTCCTGCCGCAGATTTCTTAGAGAGTGTCTCCCTGGTCATCCTGAGTCTTGCCTGTTTCAGATTGACCCACATTAAGACTGTCAGCATGGCTGTGATGTTTCCCTCCTGTGTGAGAAATGCCATTCCTGCTTAATCTTTAATGCTCTGCCAGGCGCTACGGTGGCCCTTAAGGCCTAATAAGAGCTCCGATATGGTACAGCTAATCTGTGCCAGCTCCAGTCAGAGTAAATGAGATTGGTCACAAAAGCTTCACATCAAAGCCAGCAGAGGCCCTGCCCCTCTGTGACAGACGGGCCTCTAGACTTCCCTAATGAAGAGCAGCTCATGAATAATGAATTAATCACAGTACACGTGACCTCTCCATTGGCCCGGTTCTCAATTTACATTTACATACAAATATATGTATGTAATAAATAAACAAGATCTGTAAGAGCTGATACCACCACAAAGAGGACTGTACTGACCGAGAACATGGTAAACAAACACTACAGGTTAAATAAATGGCAGCAGTTTAGATTTTAGGACAAACTTATACTTATTTTTATTTTTAGTTTATTTAAATATTCTGTTTTTGTTTGTTTTTTTGTTTGTTTTTGGATAATAAAAGCCTTCAAAGAACTGATACTCAACAGTAAATTACCCTGGTTAGATCAGAGGCCATTGGCATTTAAATATTCTGGTTTAGAGGGACTTCGATGTCTCGTCAGAAAATGGAGTTTGGGAGAAGGACCACGCCCAAACTCCTCCCCTCCATTTCTACACACTATAAAACCGTTCCTCTTCCTTCTTGTTCTCAGGACGAAAACTTGCACCCCACCACCGCCCCTGCTCCTCCTGATGATCCAGTCATACTCAACCTCTACCTGGCATGGGGGGGGTCTGGCTTCGGGTCCCATCAGCTCAAAGCCCCCCCAGAACTCCAGCCCAAATTTCTCGAGTTCTCCTCCTTGCCTCAGCTAGCGTGGTCCGCATTCACAAAATGTGTCCTTAGCTAATACAAATAGGCTATCTTGATCCAAAAAAAATACACTATATGTCCAAATGTGTGTGGACGCCCCTTCAAATGAAAGCATTCAGCTACTTTAAGTTGCACCCATTGTTGACACAGTTGTGCAAATGCACACACACACAGCTTGTTTAGTTTCTGTAGAGAAGTACTGACAGTACAATTGTACTCCCTGGAGCAGATAAACATGAACCTATTGGCACCATGCCTAATGCCAGGCTTGGGCTAGAATGTTAAATGACTTTAGCTGCGGACCATTACAGGTCGCCAGAACTTGCATGCGAAAGGGTTAAATATATGCGCCTAGTTAACTTAGTTGGTCAGTGTTGGGTTTGTTCTGTTACACATGTGGTTATTGTCAGGCTATTATGCTGAATGAACGTTAATTCTGCTTTTTAAAGCAGCAGTAGGCCATATGGAGATGCAGCACACTTCCCACACAGTGGCGCAAACGTGGTGCCATTTCATTTGTTTGTGACATTGCGGCTTCTGTTCAGCCGCGATTGTGTGTGTGTCAGTGTGGGAATGGCCATCTGTCAGGTCCTGGATAGTGCTCTGTTCACCCTCCATAGGCTCCAGTGGAAAATCCCTTTGCTTTAAAGAGCCTTAAGCTGGATTTTCTCTGGTATTTACCTAGCTCTGCCATATCTACTCTGCTGAGAAGCTGTCCTGTAAACTGACCAAAGACCTCCCCCTGCTCTGATCTTCACCTTAACTGTGCCAGGACAAAGACTCAAAACTGACCTCAAATCAGTGTGAAAAAAGAGAACCTGCATCAGCTCAGCTTTATCTCTAAAGGGTCTTACTTAAGGGTCAGATGGACCTTTCTGTGAACCAGAAGTCTGGACTTCTTGGTCATGTCTGGACTTGATTTTGGTGCAAGGGAGGGGCTTCTGCTCTGGTTGTGATATCATTAGATTACAACCAGAATAAATTTGATCTGCATAATGAGAGAATGCCTGATGAGATGAATGGGGTCAGTCAGAGATCTAAGTGGACTGGACTGTTTTTCCCCTGAACTTTACAGCTAATTATCTCCCTTAAGTTAATCATTGCTAATTCCCATATGTTCTCTTGTTCACCCCTATTGCACGATGGCTACCAGCTCTGGAGGATGACGGCTGACATGCCCTTCCTCTGTGGCATCTGCAACCAACTGCTACGCTTTCCAGGCCGATCTGGTCTGTATTAATGACCAAGCAGATGCCCGCATTTGGCTGGCACTGTGCTGTATAGACAGGGGCCGACAAAGGAACTAAGCCATCTTTCCCATCTACTGTAGTGGTGTGCATACAGCAGCATACAGAACTAAACACGATAGCACACATGAGGAGAAGAGGTAGGGGTAGTGCTGATTGGGTTAGCCCGGGCTTGTCCTTGAGTACGTCTCTCTGACTGAACAGAGGGGGGCAGTGCTGGATAAATAGTTTAGTCATGTTCAAGTCTACAGAAGACAAAAATATTGTAATAACCATTTAGGAAAAACAGCCATTTTTATAGTCCCTCCATTTTCACAGGCTCTAAAGAAATTCATACTTTGATGCAAATTATTTGCAGTCAATGACTGCATGAAGTCTGGAGCCCATGAACATCACCAAATGCTGAGTTTCCTCCCTTGAGATGCTTTTCAGGCCTTTATTGCCTGCCACATTCAGTTGCTACAGGTCTTTCTGCCTTTACTACTGTCTTTATTAAGTGAAACGCTGCTCAGTTGAGTTGAGAAGAAGCTCCTGGATTGGTTTTGCGGTATGTTTTGGGTCACTAGCAATGCCAAAACACTGCCTCCACCATTTTTGGCAGATGATGGTATTATAATCTGCATATTATGTTGGATCATGAGCTCCCTTTCCTTCACCATACTTGTCCCTTTCTATCGTTTGGGTACAAGTTAATTCTGGTTTCATTCATCTAAATTTAGATTCCAGATTTCACTGTCCGAATACTTATGGACACAACTGTGCATCCCTTATTAGGTAGTGTTGTAAGCCTCAGGTAGTTCTGCCCAAAGCTTGACCTTTGGAATGATAATATCAGACGTTTTGACCTTTTCCGCATTTTCAGAGGCTCTAGATAAGAACATGTTTCGAGTCAAGCAGAGATCCCACAGAGTGCTATAGTAAGAGTGCTTTCCTCTGAGTGTGTCTCTCCAATATTCCTTCCTTTATTTAGTCCTTCTTTTCACTTCCTCCTCTTTTTTCTTTATATCTCTTTAAGGCTCCGGTCTTTATTCCATTGCTCTCTTTCTCTTTCTCTTTCTATCTCTCCACAGTTTCTCTGCAGGACATCAACATGAGGAAGGCATTTAAAAGCTCCACCACTCAGGATCAGCAGGTGGTGTCTCGAGCCTCCATCCCCAACCCTGTGATGGAGATTTACCAGCATGGAGACAAGCCTCCTCCACTCAATATCCTCTCCCCTTACAGGTCAGGCCTTCATCCCCATCAATGTTAACACTCACATTCATCGTGCCCACCTTAGATTATGACTTTTATGGTTTTATTTACTCATTCATTCTTCATCTCCTTTATCTTGCGTGTTATAATGTTCAAAAGCTTGGACTTTACAAGAGCAAGACACGATTCAATTAAATAAGAAGAAAATCTGCGTAATAATAACAATATAATAGCAATACATTGACCGGCCACTTACAATTACAATTACATCCACCTCTTTGTTTCTACGCTCATTGTCCATTCTGTCAGCTCTACTTTCCATACAGGAGCACTTTGTGGCTCTATAATTGCAGACTGTCGTCCATCTGTTTCACTGCATATTTTGTTAGCCTCCTTTCACCCTGTCCTTCAATGATCAAGATCCCACAGGACTGATCACCACAGAGCAGGTATAATCTGAGTGGTGGGACATTCTCAGGACTGCAATGACACTGACATGGTGGTGGTGGTGTGTTAGTATGGTGTGTGTGTATGTTGCGCTGGTAGGAGTGGATCAGACACAGCAGTTTAAACACCTCAGCGTCACTGCTGTGCTGAGAACAGTCCACCAACCAGAAATATTCAGCCTCCTGTGGGCAGCATCCCTTGACTACTGATGAAGGACTAGAGGATGACCAACAAAAACTGTGCAGCAACAGCTAAGCTTCTGTCCCTGACTTTTCATCTACAAGGTAGACTAACTAGGTAGGAGTGTCTAATAGACTGGGCAGTGAGTGGACACAGCGTTTAAACACTCCAGCACCATTGCTGTGTCCAATCCCCTCGTACCAGCACAACACATTCTTCTGACACACCACTGTCAGTGTTTGTGTCATTGCAGTCCTGAGAATGTCCCACCACTCAAATAATAGGTGCACTGTGGCGGTCAGTCCTGTGGTGTCTTGACCATTGAATAACAGGGTGACAGGAGGCTAACAAAGTATGCTGAGAAACAGATGGATTACAGTCTGTAATTATAGAACCACAAAGTGCTTCTATATGGAAAGTGGAGCTGATATAAAGGAATGTAGTAACAAGGAGGTGGTTTTAATGAAGTGGCCAGTCTGTGTATTATAATTCAGTTGGTGGCGTCTGATAAATGTGTCTAGTAGGTGTTTGTGTGTGTGTGTCAGAGAGAGTGGGGGCTGGGGGGGTATCAAACATTTATCGTGTTCTGTTTCCATCAGCCTGAGACAAATAAGACGCAGAAAGACAAGGGGACGCTACACACACAGAATGAATAATAAGAACAGCTCTCTCAGTCTTACTCTCTCTCACACACTCCCTCCCTCCCTCACTCTCTCTCTCTCTCTCTCTCTCTCTCTCTCTCTCTCTCTCTCTCTCTCCCTCCCTCTCTCTCTCTCTCTCTCTCTCTCTCTCTCTAGAGATGACAAAAAGGATGCGCTGAAGTTTTACACAGACCCCTCCTACTTCTTCAATCTGTGGAAGGAGAAAATGCTGCAAGCCACAGAGGACAAGAGGAAAGAGAAGAGACGACAGAAGGTGTGTGTGTGTGTGTGTGTGTGTGTTTGTGTCTGTGCGTCTGCATCCTTGTGTGTGTGTGTTCTCCAAGGTTGAGAGATTTTTTTGTTGCTGTTGTTGTTTTATTATTTTAAGTTGCTGCTTCCATTACTAACCATAACCATTATGGACACTAATGCTGATCTGAATCTTCACTGTTTTCTAGTTCCAGGTTTTCTTATTGATTGATGGCTCTCCACCCCAACCCACACAACCGTATCACATGACCATACGCACGCATACATTGATCAGCCATAACATTAGCACCACTGACGGGTGTAGTGATTATCTTCGTCTACAGTAGCATCTGTCAAGGGTCAGCAAGTAAACAGTCAGTTCTAGAACGTAGTCTTCTGCTTCTACAAGATGTCTTGTGGAAGCCATGCTTTGATAGTTCAACAAGTAAAACAGCTCGTTTTAGAGGCACAATGGGGACCTGTATGATAGAGGTGGTTTTAATGTAAAGGTGGTTTTAATGCTGTGGCTGATCAGTGTCCAACACAGGTTTTTCTGGACATTCAACATTAGAGGTTCTTTAAAGGTTCTTTAGGAAATGCAGTGGTTCTGTATAAACCCATCACAACGTAAAGAATCAATGATTCTTTGTCTGAGTAAATTGTTCTTCAGATTGATGAAAAATCTTTTGCAGGTGAGTTTTTTAATGGAACCTTTTAACGTGGTTCTATAGAGCACCAAAAAGGGTTCCACTATTACTACAAGTTAAAGAACACAAATTTAATGCTATATGAACCCATTTTTATACTGTACATACTTTACTTTAATCATTTAATAACTTAATTTCTTCTAATTACTAGCGATTCCCATATGTAAGACATTTTTACAGTACACAATATTTATCATGCAGAGAGGGGAGTACAGTGATTTCTATTTAAAATCTATGAATTAAACAGCACTAATTACACTCTTGGTAATGAAATGTGCAGTTGGTTAGTGTTCTTTAAGCTCTGATGAAATTCATGATACGCTTGCTTGTCACACATTAACAAAATGTATCACAATTTTGATCAAAAACATCATATTGCCCACCTCTAACCTAAACTGATCAGCACAGACGTATTTAGTTTGCTTCTACAGGTTTACACTGATGCTAATGTAGCTAAAACGTAATAGAAACATGCCCCCCAGCAAATAGCCAGATGCAGACTGCATGCCTAAATCACCCTACTTCAGACTGCATTGATTTATACTGTAATCCAGGTCATCTTAAGCAGACTTGCTTATGTGATTTCTGACACTGTATCACATGCTGTTCCCTTCTACATATCACACTTCTAATATAGATAAAGATTTATTCAAACATGCATCCCACCATGATTGACTGCCAGTGTAATGTTTTTTATGGTGAAATGTGGCGCTTGCTTCACGCCAAATGTAGCAAATGTAGCTCCGCCTTTGACTCATCCGTCCACAGAATATTATACCAAAAAATCTCAAGGATCATCCAGATGTTTTTGAGCAAACGTGTTTGTGTTTGTTTTGGTCAGCAGGAGGTTGTATCTTGCATCAATGAGGCCTACAATTTTTTAGATGTTCGGCTGGGTTCTATTATGACCTTGTCACCTTGTCAGGTTTCTCCATTTGTGGACAATGCTTTTCAGTGCGGTTCGCTGGAGTCCCAGAGCCTTAGCAAAGCCTTAACCCCTTTCCAGACTGGTAGATTACAGTACATCTGTATTGTGCTGCTTTTGAGACTTTCTAGCCTGATTCACTTTGCCAGACAGGTGAGCAGGTCTGCCAGTAACCACACCTTGGTGTGGCTGGTGAAATTGTAATACAATTTTCACATGGGAGATGCCAGCTAAAAGTATTGGGACATCCGAATTGTCTCTACTGTTCAGACAATGCTTTCTAGTAAATGTTGGAGCGATGCTGTGAGGATTTGATTGCATTCAGCAACAAGAGTGTTTGTAAGCTCAGGATGTTGGATAGATGATTACCACTCCACCTCAGCCACAACTCCCCAACTCATCGCAGAAGTACTGGATGAAGCACTGACCATAATTAACATTCCAGAGAACACAGTTCCACTGCTCCACAGCTCAATGCTGGTGGACTTTATACCCCTGTAGCCCATGCCTGGCAGTAGGCATTGTGCCAATAATAATAATAATAATAATAATTTTAAAAATATAGCGCTGTATGTTATATGGTGTCTGAAACCCCATAAGCAAGTTTTCAAGACTGACATTAAGAACTGATTTAGCTTAACTTGCAGCAGTAGTGTTTCTGCATTAGCTGTGTATAGACACATCTTCTCAGGGTACACACACATGGACACACACTCACTAATCCCCTCCCCCACTTCTCCTTCGAGGATGAATCTTAATCTAGTGTGTGTGGAGGGGGTAAAAACAACTCCCCCTCCCTACAAACACATACACCAGTAGGTGTGTGTGTGTTTGTGTGTGTGTGTGTGTGTGTGTGTGTTTGTGTGTGTGTGTGTGTGTGTGTGTGTGTGTGTGTGTGTGTGTGTGTGTGTGTGTGTGTGTACCAGAAGCTCTATCCTTCTGTCTCACCACCCTCACACAGAATCCCACTCCCCCAAGTGTGGGTGTGCACGTATGCGTGTGCGTGTGTGCGTGCGTGTGTTTGGAGCTGTAGCTCTAACCCCCCAGACTCTTCCCCCCCTCTCTCCAGACAAGCGCTCCAGCCCAGGCTCACTTGGCCCAGTCTAAGTCCAGGCAGGTCCATCCCAGAAGCCCCCTCTGCTCTGCTGTAAGAAACCCACCGTACTGCAACCCCTCTCCTCCCTCTCCCCCTTTTCTCACTGCTTGTCCGTCTCTCAGTCTGGCCACTCGGTCCGTCACCTGTCCGTCTTCATGTTTCACCAGCTTCTCTGATTTGTAGATGGATAAAAAATGTGTGCGTGTGTGTGTGTTTTTGTGTGTGCGTGTGTGGGTGTGTGTGTGTTTTTTTTGGTTGTAGAGGCATGTGTGTAGATTATAGACTGTAGTAATGGGGTGTGTGGGTTCACACTTTGCTTTTGTTGCTTACAAAAAAATGTCTTACTTTCTTTGTTTCTTGCATGCTCTCTCTCTCTTTCTCTCTCTCTCTCTCTCTCTCTCTCTCCCTGCCCCCTTCTCTGTCTCTCTCTCTGTCTCTCTCTCTCTCTCTCTCTCTCTCTCTCTCTCTCTCTCTCTCTCTCTCTCTCTCGCTCTCAGGAGCAGCAGAAGCAGGTGGAGGATCCAGGTCGCGAGGTCAAGAAGGTCCGGAAGGCTCGGAATCGCAGGCAGGAGTGGAATGTTCTGGCATATGACAAAGAGTTCCGCCCCGATGCCAGATTCACTCCGTCTCCGTACCATGGCATGTCCTCAGAGGGGTCACTCTCCCCCGACAGCAGGTGAGAAATGCCCAGAGTCGGCACACTGGCAGGATGTGCCATCTTAGATTTAATCCACTCTCTCTGCTGCCATCTAGTGGTGCATCATACTGTGAGCAAGAGTAGCATTTTTATTTAAGTTACACTGTATGTCCAAATGTTTGTGGACACTTATAAATGCATTCAGACACTAAGTTGCTCCCATTGCTGGCACAGATGTGCAAGTGCACACAAACACATTTTGTCTAGTCCCTGTAGAGATGTACTGCCAGCAGATTAGGACCCTTTGGATCAGATAAACATGAACCCCTTGGCCCCATGCCTGATGCCAGAAAGCTAGAGGGATACACTCGTTTGACCTCGCTAACGCTTATGTGGCTAAATGCATGTAGATCCTTACAACAAGCCTTCTCTGGATAGTAGAGACAGTTACTCCAACAAAAGAAGGATACATTTATTTTTTAATGTCCTTAATTTCAGAAGATACAATGAATGAACATGTGTCTCAATACTTTCGCCCATATTATCTACTTCTTACAGCAAGTTTTATAAAGTGTTGTACAGGAGGATTAAAACAGGTGCTAAAAAAAAATAAAAAGTAAAAAAGAAGGCGCAAACAGCCTCGCACTAAGCCTAGCACTAAGCCTAGCTTAGCACTGCAGCAAGAACAAATACACACATTTATTTCTAGTCTTAATGGATAGTGCTGTTATACTTTCAGGGCCCTCTGAAGATGATGTCCATCTGGCACAGTGAGACGTTAACTAGCTGAAGAGATAGCTAATAGCTGTAGCTGATGCCTACTTTGGTCAGCCTAGCGTTAGCTTTTGGCAGCTCTCGAGGTCGGCACCTTTAGTAAGCTTTTACCAGTTCCAAAGGCGCCCTCGTGCTGGAAACCAGCAAAGGTGCTTGCTTCAGTCAGCTAGCTTTACTTTTTAGTCTTACTTTTATATTCTCCCAAAGTAGCTGTTGACCCTAGCCTCGAAAGACTTTGGGCTGCTTATGTAACAATTTTGAGGTTCACGTTATGTCACTTCCATGTACTAGACTCTCAGTATTCAACTATTCCAAGAGACACTATATAGACAAAAGTAATGGGTCACCTGCTCATTCATTTTCTTTCTAAATCAAGCATGTTTTAAAAAAAGAGTTTATTCTGCTGCTGTTGGAATAAATGTCTCTACTGTCCAGGGAAGGCATTGAGGAGGCATTTCTACTAAATGTTGGGCATTGCTGTAAGGGTTTGATTGCATTCAGTGACAAGAGTTAGTGTTAGTAACTCTGTTAGTGAGGTCAGGATGTTGGATGATTACCACCCCACCTAATTTCCAACTCCCCTAAGTATGCCGAAAGTATTGGATGGAGCACCATCATTCCAGAGAACACAGTTCCACTGCTCCACAGCTCAATGCTTGGGGGCTTTATACCCCTCTAGCCCACACGTGGCATTAGGCATGGTGCCAGTAGGTTCTTGTTGATATGCTTCAGAGAATCCTTTTAGTTGGCAATACTTTTCTACTACACAGACATTTGTACATATTGTGTAAATACAGGTATCCATTACTGACCGATCATCAGATAAGTGTTTAGATGGCAGATTTATATAAAAATGACTGTTTTGTGCCAGAGCTCATTCCTCTCTCTCTCTCTCTTTCTCTCACTGCTCTTAGGTCAGTGGCGTCAGACATGGGCGATCACTCTTATCCGGGCAGCCCGAGCCGACCAGCTCAGCAGACAGCTCCCTCCACCGCATACTCAAGCAGCGAGGGCAAGGAGCTCCTCCTGGCACCGACACAGAGCCAGACACCAAGCTTGGAACAGGGCTATCGGCCCTCAGCTGCTCTGTCCACTCCAGCGGGCAGACAGACACTATCCAGGGGTCAGACAGCACATGGCCCCACAACCACAGACCCGGCCCTCAACGGACCTCGCCCCACACAGGCCAAAGACTACAGGTGTGTGTGTGGATCTTAGAGCGTCCCCTTTTATGCCATGTTGTGTGTTTTTTATAACTGACTACAGCATCGTCCAGCATTTTGGACTAATAAAAGTTTTTGTTTGTTTGTTTGTAACAGTGGTCAGCAAGCTCAGCACCCAGAGTACTTCATCCCCCCTGCTCCTCCTCCGCCTCCTCCCCTCATCCCTTCGGCTCAGACGGCTTTCGACAGCCCCTCGGCACCCTCCTCACTGCCCCCCAGTGCTGTGGCTTCACTGTCCCGCTCCTACAGCCCCTCACCCCCTACCCCTGCCCTGCCAGCCTCATACACTCCTTCTCCTGCCCACCCACCGCCTGCAGCTCCGCCACCACCCCCACCTGGGCCCCCCACACACCCGCACCCACACGCACACCCTCACGCACACAGCCTGCCCCAAGCTCCAGCCGAGGCAGCGGCTCCCAGGAAGGGGCAAATACCCCTGATCCCCATGAGCGACGCTCGCAGCGACCTGCTCGCCGCCATCCGACGAGGTGAGAGAGAGACACAGGATAAGAAAGACAAAAAGAGAGAGCGAGAGGACGTGCTTGTGACCTGCACTGTACAGTTTCATATTTTCGTTAACTAATTATTAAAAAAAAACATATTCAAGGGGTATTAGGAGTCACAGGTGTTTACATACATAATCATTGGCTATACTCTAAAGCAGCATTATGAGAGAATTGGTCTTGTTTGCTCCTGGGCTCCCCCTACGGTCAGGAGGTCTAATTTGTGCTTTGAGACACCCCTAAAGAACATGCTTTACACTTGCATTTATGGACAAGTTTAGAATCAGCATCTAAAATTAATGGGTCATATGGGCTGATGCTGTAGAGTAGTATAACAGAATTTAACACAAGCTGACATGAGTCAGTCTTAAAAGGCAAAGACAAAACCAGTCTGTTGAATACTAAGGGAAATAGAGAGGTTGTAAAATGCTCCTGGAAAAATGAACTGTGATTGATTTGAGGTACATTTACGTATTACAAATATAATAAGCAAACCTTGAGAAGGAAAGATTGCTAGGAACTGCCCCCTTTAATCTGTCCCCTGGCTCCTTTTCCCCTCTCAGGTATACAGTTGCGGAAAGTGCAGGAGCAGAGAGAGCTGGAGGCTAAGAAGGAGCCGGTGGGCAATGACGTGGCCACCATCCTGTCCCGCCGCATCGCCGTAGAGTACAGCGAATCCGACGAGGACTCCGAGCTGGACGAGAACGAGTGGTCCGACTGAGGCAAGAGGCGAGAGAGGGACGGAAGGACCAGCAGATAAGAGCACTAAAGAAGAGGAACTAGAGCGAGAGGACGAGAGGGGAGGTTTTCAGGACAGCATGAGAGATGTAACAGACGAAAGCAAAACTATATGAAAGCATTGTGTGTACAGGCCGCCTCCCGTCATTGGGAAAGTCCTGGATCTTCCAGGCTTTTTTCAGTATTTTAAAGATGAGTTATTGTAAGCAATTGTATAGTTATCTAATGCTGGTGTTCAGCAGGTTGTCAGAAGACACAAAAAGGCACAAACTCAATGACGCACAGAGGGGATACCGATTCTGATATCTGAACTCGTTCAGGTACTTTTGTAGTACATTACAAATAATATATAGTAGAGCCTAACAGTGTACCACTGTTATTAGATAACATTGTTAGAAGGTTGATAAAATTGTACTGTTACAGTTTTATAACGATCATGATCAATCACCTCCATTTCATAATGTAGGGGAGCGAGGGGCACACCCTAAATAATTTTAGAAGTCTGGGCATATGAACTTAGTTTTCACAACCAATCATTTATGAATAGTTAAGTAAGCAACAAGCATGCAAACGTTACAACATGCGTGCAAGCTTGGTCACTAAAAAGTCAAGTTAATACAAGCACAGTTAATTCAGTACAGTTCTATATTGTTTCAACCTGGCAAGCTTTGCAACCTCAGTATAACCTTATATAAAAATATCAACATCAGAATAAATGCTACTAGTGAAAGGAGGCTGCTGGCAAATTTCTGCTTGACCAGAAATATCAGCACTATAAATTAAAAATGACATCTTCATTTCTGATGAATCTGCAAGAAACCTTAAACCCCTCGGAAACACATTTTTTCCATTTTTTCTGTGAAATACTAAACCTGGGTGTTCAGCAATGTTTAAATAGAAACCACAAAGCAGAACTATGATGAAACACTCCTTAGAAATCACCAAAAAGCACTTCTCAGACCTCTCTGAGAATCGTATGAGCGTGGTCTTAATATTCTAATGACTGTGACTGACTGACAGCCCTTTATCACTCCCACAGCCTTGAGTTGTGACTGTGATTTCACAGATCTTTAGGGTTACTGAGGTTCTGATAATATCTGAGTTAACAGCCTATATATAGATACAAGACTAACATGGCTTCACCCTATCTTTAAGTCTGAGCATTGTCCGAGTCACCGCAGAATTTAGCACCTGGGTGCCAGCACAGACAGGAGATCCTGAGCCAGCACTGTAGCTGTGGAGATCCATGGCCAGATGCCCACACATACCCCACATCCACTCCCCCAGTCAAGGCTCAAGCTTTAGCTCGCCAGGTTGATTAGACTTGAAGAGAGGGCAGAGCCATGTTAGCCTTGTGATTGGTCAGGGGTATGTTGTTCTAATCATGACCACTGTTAGGACCGCCCATTCTTTGGGCAGATATTCAGAAATATCTGATGTACATTTACACCGAGGGCCTTGAGCCAGATTAGCAAAATTAGGGGCTTTAATTATCGATTTGCTATGGCGCAAAAATCTTGTATCTCCATGTTCACTAAAATAATGTCCTGTGCACTGTGTCCAGATTTCATGATGAATGGAATTATAGAAATGGTTGCCATTTTTGAGATACAAGATTTGTGGGACAGCAGCAATGTGCATCAAAAGACATCAAGATGGGAGAAAAAAAATAAATCGTGATAAATTAGAATAGAATTTGCAGATAGATTTCACATGGCATTATGAGAAATAGACCAAAAGGCACCTGTTGAATCTGTTACTTTTTCCTCCATGTTGGTTTGTGCCCACTCTCTCCTATATGAGATCAGAGCTTCAGTAACTTTTACAGAGGAAATCTCTAATCGGAAAGAAGTCTCCTAGGCTTTGTCACAGCTTACATTACTGCGTACACTACACTACTACTACTGAGTCCCCAGCAGGAATGCTGCCCACAGCCCATGACTCTTTTGCAGTCACGCTCCGTGTGTTGCTGCCGTCTGCTCAGTTCACAGCTCCTCACCCTCACTTAGTTTTTCTTCCCCATCGCTCTTCCTCACTTAATCTCCTCTTTCTTTCCTGCTTGGTCTGTGCCAGTTTCTCTCTCCTCTCCCACATGGACAGATGTCACGTCAGTAACGGTGTTAAGAAGCAGCAGCTGGTTGCTGGTCATCACTCAGTGTGGCTGAGGACTTCTGAAGTTCTAAAAAAACAGAAAGAAAAACAGTGTATAAACAAGTGTGTTCCAGGCTGAAAACTAGATGCACACATACATACATACACACAAACATGCATACATACTGTGCTTTCCTTCAAGAACAAGGTACAGATTTAATTTCTTTAGTTTTTACCCTCTTAAGTGGAAGTGGAACCAAAAACCTGAGCTGCTTAAATAATGCATGCTCTGCCCACAAACATGCTCTTTTGTAGCAGCTGTTGCCACGTTGGCACCTGGGAAAATTTCATTCAAGCAAATGAGAAATTTTAGCACAGATTTAAATGATTTTTGTCTAAATGGTGCATTGCTAATTTCAAATATTTACTTTGTGGTTGTACAAATGGTCACTGTTAGGGCCGATTAGATAGGTCGATTTTTGTGGTGCAGTCATGCTAAGAGCATGGTGGCAAGTTCGTTTAGCTATGACAATAGAATTTAGCTCAAACTAGGGAACATTGATACCTCTAATTTTCTTTTCAATACGGAACAAAGTAATACCAAAGGTAACACTTACCTACCTCTACACTAATAATACACTAATACACTAATAAATAGGGCAATTAGAGCACACCCAATTAACAGTGATATATGAAGAGTATTAAATAAAGCAACTTTAATAGAGTGAAGTACACCAATCAGTCATAACATTAGTACCTACTAGTGTCCAATATTGAGTAGGTCCCCCTTCTGCCCCCACAACAGACCTGAGCACTTGAGGCTTGAGCTCCACAAGACTTCTGAAGGCGTCCTGTGGTATCTGGCACCAAGGCATTAGCAGCAAATCAAGTCTCATAAGTTGGGCGCTGGGACCTCCATGGATTGTATCAATGAGTCTTCGGTGCCCATAACCTGGTCACCGGGTCACCATTTGTCCTTTTTTGAACCACTTTTGGTAGGTACTAACCACTGCATACCGGAATGGAAACATTGTTCTGTCATCTAGCCATTACAAGTTGGACCTTGTCAAAGTTACTCAGATTCCTGTGCCTAATATATCCACCCCTTGGCCACTGTAGATTAAGATGTTTTTACCCATCAGTGGTGCTAATGTTATGACTGATGTGTGTGTGTGTGTGTGTGTGTGTAATATATATATCTCTGTCTATTGGAAACACATTTTAATTGGTATGAAGTACATAAAACCTGATGTAATATGCAACACACTAATAAAAGTATTAATGCTAATGTTGCATTGATACTATTTGCATACATAAAGCCCTAAAAACATGTAAAAAAAAAATTATATATATATATATATATATATATATATATATATATATATATATATATATATATATATATATATATATATATATATATAATTAAAAAAAAGCCTTTCATTTCTGATTTGGTTGGATGGATTTTTCCAGCATGCTGTACAGCTTTGCCAACCTTTGCAACACTTGCTAAGAAACAACGTATTTGTAGGTAAACAGGTCAGCCAATGCAAAAACGTCCACGTGCCAGCGTTCTCACATAGAGCCTAAAAAAAACAGCCAATGTGTATCTGAATAAATTTAGATTTACAATTATTTTCATTAAATAGTTTATCTTTCATGATATGCCAGCGTAGGACACAAAATTGATTCACTGAACTGTACTGACAATCTGGAATACTCATTCTTATGCGATATGCTTCTTTAAAAGCTTAAAAATTGTATTTATTTTGTGAAATGATTAAGTATAGGATATTAATGCTAAACTGGTGATTTAAGTTTGAGTATGTTTTCCCGCTTATATTTAGCATTTTCATTTTCGAGCTGCTCTGAATACCTACAGTAGATTTGCTGTGCTTTTAAGGAGTTCATGCATCTTTAAACAGGAATTTCGTCACACTGTTAAACCGTACATCTTTCACTGTTCTTCTGAGTAGCATTCAGAATATATACCTTCCACTGTAGGTAATAAGGGCCCCTCTGTCTCTAGAAAAATGAGAGAATGGCAAAAATAAAGCCTGATCTGTACAGTAGCCACATGTAAGGTACATGCAGGCCCAACAGGTGCATTTCTGTATTGACAAATAGAAATGGATAGAACTGCTAGAGTTTCACCCGTTTGGACTGAAGAAGGTTTGGGGTGAAATATATTGCCTTTTAGTGTTTTTTTTTGTTTTGTTTTTTTCTGTGCTCTCTTAATATTATTATAATTTTTGAGATACTAATTTGTACAGAATAAGAGCACTTCAATATTTTAGCTTTATTTTATTTATTTGCTTAAATGTGCCACTGATAGCTGCACACAAAAAAGGAAGCATCAACTTAAACTAAACTTTTAGCTATATAAAGACTCGTGTGTATGGCCTGCAGTTTTTATGTAAAATGTCTTGTGGTTTAAACAATGTGTTCTATAGAATTTTGGTAAAACTGCTTGTAAAGTGATTTTGCTGATCTGAGTAACAGACAACAAACATTCAGTGTGTCTTTAAGAAGAAGCTGTAGGCAAATACAGTATGCATGTCTCAATGGCCAATAAAATCCCACCTAAAGACACATGAGTGCTACTAGTCATGCTGGGTGTACTGTTCCGTATGATCTACACTACTTTGCCAATGTGGATGTATGTGGATACCCCCCTTAATTTTTGATTTCCAGTGTTTCAGCCACATGGAAGGCGTCCTGTGGTATCTGGCACCAGGACGTTAGCAGCAGATCCTGTAGGTTGTGAAGTGGGGCCTCTGTGGATCATATCAATGAGTCTTTGTTGCCCATGGTGCTGATGCGGCTTCACCGTTTGTCCTTTCTTGAACCGCCTTTGGTAGGTGCTGCCCACTGCACACAGAGAATACCCCACAAGACCTGCCTGATGTTTTGGAGATGCTCTGACCCTGTCGTCTAGATAGTACAATTTGGTCCTTGCCAAAGTGGCTCAGATTCATATGTTTGCATGCCTCATACATCCACCCCTTGGCATGTTTCAATGGCCATAAAAATCCCACCTAAAGACATATGAGTGCTACTATCAACACTGTGGGTGTACTGTTCTGTATGATATGCACAATATAGCAAATGTGGATGTATGTGGATATCCCTCCTAATGATTGGTTTTCAGTGTTTCAGCCACATCCATTGCTAACAGATGTGTAAACTCAAGCACATAGCCATGTACATTTCCATAGATAAGCACTTGCAGTAGAGTGGTTCAGACAGAAGAGCTCAGTGATGTGGCTCTGTCATAAGACGGCATCTTCATCAGTCGTCAGATCGTGAAATGTGTGCCCTGCTGAAGGTGCCCCAGTCAAATGTAAGTGCTATTCAAATGAAATGGAAAAATGGAGCAACAACAGACTAGCCATAAAGTGATAGACAACACAAAGTGGTACCACAGAGTTCTGAAGAACGTAGCCTGTAAAAAACACTCATGACATATTACAGAGTCCCAACCCGCCTACATGAAATACATGAAGCTGCACACAAGCCTGAGATGGCTCTGGAAACTGTGCTCTGTGTGCTGAGTGTTAAATCATGCTTTACATTCTCAGTCTGATGGACCGATGTCTTTTAACGTTCACCCTTTCTATTCCTACTAATGTTATGGTAAGTTCCATTGAAAGGTATTGCTAATACTACACCATACAACTACTTTTTACACAAGTATCCCCACAAGGGGCAATATTGGGGGTCCAAGTATAAACAAGTTATAATTATAAGCTGAAGGTTTTGATGTGGCCCTTCGTTCTTACAGTCAAATGAAACATAATTGAAAAGGTGTACCTCTACCTTTAAAAAGCAGTGCATGTGAGGCCTTTCTCATAGAACTAGAAGCCCAAGAAATTGTGATTTTTTTCTGACGACTCTTCTAGTAGAGGCAACAGAACCTTGCACCACCACTCCAGAGTCTGCTAAATATTCCTTGGGGTCTTTTGCAGTCAAACAGGGGTTTTTCTACTAGCAATCCTATTAGCAGCTCTTGAAAGGTTTTCTTGTTCCTCTGACCTCAACTTGACCTCCAACATTTCTGTTTGGCTGCCATTTCCTAATTACATCATGAAGTGAGAAAATAGCTACATGTAAACTCCGCTATCTCCTCTGGCCTTCTCCAGCTTTGTGGGCATCACAATTTGGTTCATGTCAAAGGGGATCAGAACCTTATGCTTGCCCATTTCTCTTATTACCACATCACCTTCAAGAACTGACTGTTCACTTACTGCCTAATATATCCACCCCTCGACAGATGCCACTGCAGATGAAGATAATCGAGGCTATTCACTTCGCCTGTCAGTGCTGCTCATGTTAAGGCCGATGTCCGGCGGGTTTAGGGTAGTTTTTGAGTGGAGGTTTGAGTTTTTGTGTTTCTGATAAAATGGCCAGTGAGTGTAGGTGCAAGGTAGGTGTGCCTAATAATAAAAACGTGTGAGGACCATCAGACGTCATTTGGCTGAATGGGTGTCTCAGCAGTGTTTCTCTGACGCACCTCTTTCCTGCAGGAGTATAACACGCACAGCTGTCATTTCTCTTGTCCGTCCTCCATTAAACCTCACTGCCCCCATCGGTGGTGTAATTAAGTGGAGCTGCTGGTGCCACTTTCCTTTAGGACCAGTGTGAGGCAGAGGTTGACAGAAATGAAGTCTCCTGAGGGTCCTGCAGGATCAGGAGGGGTAATTACAGTTGAATCACTCTGATGTGGCACCAGTGTGATCACTGACTACACAGTGTACTCTGTACAATGGACTATTTTTTGAGTCGTAGGAGTAATTCATTCACCAAGTTGACTATGTGTGGGTGTATGCGAGTGTGTGTGTGTGTGTGTGTGTGTTTGTCAGAAAGGAGAGATGGTGCAGTACTGAGTCAGCTAATGATGGGCTGAAAGATTAAATTGCATTAGAAAGGAAACCCGGCTGTGTGAGTAGTGCAGCATTTGCTCGCTCAGGCTTTTTTTTTCTTTGGCTCTTGGCTGCGCTCTTAAAACTACCCATTCGTGCACGCGCATGCACGCGCACTCGGTTCCCCCTTTGGCCCCCCTCGCGCGCTCTGACTCAGTGGAGTCGGTGACGCCGCCGCCTCCCGCGCGCTCAGCTCACTTTCACGCGGAGGAGGAGCGGTGAGTCATCAGAGCTCTCCCCGCGTGTGCGTGTGTGTGTGTGTGTGTGTGTGTGTGTGTGGCCATGGCCATTAGCTCTTTGTGGGGACCAAATGTCCCCAGTATGACTCAAAACACGAACATTCAGACAGTTTAGGTGGTCTTCAAGGTCATTTATTTATCGACTTTCTTCAGCTGGATTATTTACATAAAATATTTAATTAATATAACTTATAAATTATTATTCTTGATTATTATTATAAATGATTAATATAATATATATTACTTAATATAAAATGAGCTAATATGTTTGTTTGTTTTTATTACTGTAGATCCGGGTATTTTAAGGTAAGAGCCAGGTTAGACGTAGCTAGCATGCAGCATTTAGCTTATTAGCTCAGTAGGCTTGTTAGCAGCAGGCTAATAAAAATGCAGCTGGTGGGTAAACGTTTAGCATTTAGCAGTTAGCTCCTCGCCCTGCAAGGTTTGGGTTAGTTGTAGCACAGCTGCTTTTATTTTAGGAGCATTTACATTAGCATTACCTGGAGCAGCAGCCTAACCCTGTGTGTGTGTGTGTGTGTGTGTGTGTGTGTGTAGTAAGGGTAAGGGGAGTGTGCATTGGTCATAGGTCATTTCGTTCATTAGTTCTCAACCACATTTATATATTTATTCATTAAAACGTAGCTTTACTTTACAAAGAGGCTAAACGATTTATTTGTGGTCGCTGAAATTACTTGGGAGCTTTTAGTTTAGCAGTAATCTAATACAGCTGACAGTGGACCACAGAAAACAGGAGAGAGAGGGAGAGGTAATTCTGTCAGCGGGCCGCTAGGTGTCGCTCTTTCTCTCTGCATCTCCTCCTGTTTGCTGAAGGTGAGTCAAGGAGCTGGACGTGACTCTCCTCCATCTTTTTGGTCTTTTGCCTGCGTCATATGGGGAAACGATGCTGCGCCCTTTCTGGTGGGTGGGTGTTTGTGTGGCAGCAGCTACAGTATGAGCGAATGAACTACAGACGTTGGAGGGTAGTACCTGCTACTATGTACTGAATACTAACAATAATAGTCTATAGCTTCATTTTATGCACAGCATCCCTGTATTTTACACAAAAAGACAAGGATAATTTCCTGGAAAAATAAAATACCAAGGTCTAAATCAGAGGTGCCCTGAAATCTGGTTCTTGCAGAGTCAGATTTCTGAATATTACAACCAGATGTGTCGGATGTAACCTTTTTTAGGGGATCTTCAGGACCAGGACTGTGCAGAACTGGTCTATATAAGGTTGCCAGCACGGTTCTAAACTGTTGGGGGCAAATGAGCCCCAATACAAGACGCTACCAGCAGCTCCTGTAAGTTGTGAGGTGGAGTCTTCATGGATCACATCAATGAACCTTTGGAGGCCATGATCCTGAACACTGCATACCAGGAACTTCCCACAAGACCTGCCTGATGTTTTGGAGATGCTTTGACCCAGACGTCTGGCCATCACAGTTTGGTTCTTGGATCTTGTGGCTCAGATCCTTATGCTTGACCATTTCTCCTATTAACACATCACATGACTCTTCACTTACTGCCTAATATGTCCACCCCTTGACAGATGCCACTGTAGATGAAGATAATCAAGGCTTTTTACTTCACCTGTCAGTGGTGCTCATGTTTCTGATAAAATGGCCAGTGAGTGTAGGCACAAGGTAGGTTTACCTAATTAAAAAAAGTGTGATTTTTTTTTCCCACTTCAAGAACTGACTGTTCACCTGCTTCTTTAAAATATCCACCCCTTGACAGGTGTTTTTCACTGTACCTGTCAGTGATGTTAATGTTATGGCTGATTGGTGTATAGAACCAATATTGACACTCTACTGAAAAAAGGGTCCTTTGATTCATCTTTTTGTGCCATGAAGACCCATTTTAAGAGCTTCTGCATAAAACCGTGTGTAAAAGGTGTTGACATCTCTTTATAAAACGGTTTTAAAAAGGTTCAACTATTGCAGCAGTAGTGAAAAAAACTTTTTTGGTGTAGAATGTAGTATATTTGAGAGTAAGGGTATCTAAAATGTACTTAAAATGTATTTAATTTCATTCTGTTTAGCCTTGCTGTTGACCACACCTTCTATTTTGTGGCTTCATGGTTTTATTTTAGACCCCAGGCTCACAAACCACCTTCAGTTCCTATGCTAATAGATGCTGGATGTTCTGCAGCAGTTCTGGAGGGAGCTCGGTACTTTCTACTTTTACTTCTAGTCAAGTCTTTATTTCGTAGGTGTAACACTTTTTTGTCTTGTTTTAAGCTCCTCTACCCACCTCTGGCTGCAAGAACAGTGATGACCTCTCATGTCCACAGCTGGAGCCCCAGATGCTTCCCTGCTCTTCCTGAACTCCTCCATCTCCAAGTCTTCTCTGTGGATATCTCCCATTCTCTGCGGGCCCGGAACAGGTTACATAAATCAGAGCAGTTCAATAATTCATGCGCAGCCCTTTTAAGCTCGACCTGAGTGCGTGAATATACCTCCCACACACACGCACATACACACACTCTATCTCCCTCACACCTGCAGCCCTCTCACGCTCACCTAAACACTCATAAAACACAGAAAGCTGGAAGAGTTTGCTGCATTTTATTTGACAAAGTATTTATTTTCCTCAAGATTGTTCTTTTTTTCTTCTTCTTCTCGTCTCTGGTTTATGTACAGTATTAAAAATAAATCATTTTCAATTAGAAGTACATTCCACACGTACAGTGCAATGTGTAGCATGTCCCTCTCGTAAAGTGCATCGTACATGTCATCAGATTAAGAGAGTTCCCAATACAAAGAGAGAAATTTTAAATAATAAAAAAAAAATACAGACACTAACCGGTAGTTTACATCACAGTATCGTGTGCCCAGTCGTCGTCTCTGACCACATTCTTGTGTTGTGACCTAAACTGTCTTTCCAAAACGCTCTTCAAAAGCAGTGGTGCTTCAAATGGTTCTTTGAGCAAAGCCATAGAAGAGCCACTTTTGGTTAAAGGGACAAGGATGGAGATAATAAAGAAGAAATAAAGGTTCTTCACCAATTAAACACCTCTCTGTTACAAATATTGGAACCAAAAGTGGTTCTCCTACAGCCTCGCTCAAAGAACCATTTCAGAAGCGCCTTTATTTTACAGAGGGGAGGCTATCGTCTACACTCCATGCATGTAGGACATAGGAAAGGTTGCTGGGTATAAATAGATGGACATCATTGGCTAATCAATAGGACTAATGTGCAATCCTGTATCATAATGGACCTCCTATAGATTTAATAGTCACATTACATCTAGATGCTTTGTCCTAGTGGGTGGACTAATGCTTCTCTTTCACTCTCTTTCTCTCTCTCTCTCTCTCTCTTTCTCAGGGCGCCTCCTCTCCCTAATGTCGCTCTATCAAGAGAAAGAAGGAGCTGAGCTCTACTGCTTAATGGCCCAGAAAAGGGATTTCAAGCGCTCAGGATAAATTTAACATTTCGTGCCTCACATTTTCAGGCATTATTTTTAGAAGGGCCACTTTTAGGCGTAACGGAACATCCGTGCGGTCGGGAGCCGTCTTTCAAACGACCTTTCTCTCTCTCTCTTTCTTACTCTGACTCTCTTTCTGTTTGGGTACGCAAGCAGCGACGTCATTCAGTCTCCCCACAAAACCGCAAGACTGAGGTATGGATGACTCTCCCTCTTTTTTTTTTCCTCTCTCTCTCTCTCTCTCTCTCTATAAGGCTGTCTGTAGTGGCGCTCTGTGTCAGAACAACACAGCAGCCCTGCAAACTGCAGCAGACTGCAAACACACTCTGCATTTCTCCAGGCCATTCAGCTTAACCCTATAAACCCCGAAGACTCCAGCACCTTAGTATCTCCTTTTTTGTAAGGCCATCATTTACACACTGGCAGTCAAAAAGAGTTGTACAGATGCTGTTTTGGACACTGTCCACAAAAAAGTGACGTGACATGCAAGCCACAATAAAGCAAAATGCTACACCGCTTATCATGCTGAGGTTGAGGAGTGAGGAAACTCAGGTGATGTCTGGATACAGCACAAATCACCAAATAGAAAGAAAACCTTTAAAAGCCTCACTGTATGTGCTGTTTTAAGGAGATCATCAAGGACTTAAGGCGCAGACACTCTTAAGGCTAATTTTTGCCCAACGTCAAGTCTCTTTGTTTGTTTTGTCCGTATTTGTTCATGTTCTCTGAAATCTTACAGATACGGACAGAACAGAGCAATACCATGGGCCGTGTAGTCAATAGTTCAAGTGAAACACAACCACTTATAGCAACCGTTTACAGACATTTTTCCTTTTTTGTACATTATCACAACTTCACCACATCACCTTGTTGTTTTTGTTATCAGAAACCGCCCTCTAGTGGATGTCTTGCTTAACATCTATGCCAATGTAAAGGACGCACAGAAGCATGTGGGCAGTGACGGCTACAGCGCTTTAAGCAGACGTGTATCAGTGTGGACTACACAACCGCAACACAACTCTTCTTGACTGCCAGCGTAAGTGAGTTTTACAAGTTGATGCCAAATGATTGGCCTATCCATGCTCCACCTACAAATTAGTTCTCTATAGTTACTGTCGCCAGGTTGGACAATCTTTACAGAATGCAGGCAAAATCCCAGTCCACCTAATCAAAGGGTTTTGTTCCAAAATGCATGGAGTTGTCTCTGTTTGTGGTTTTGAGAGTGGCCTTTACATATTCAAAAATATAAATGCTATATTAGCAATAGTACCACTTTTCTTGGTGCAACATTTCTTTACATTTTTTTGTTTAATCTGTGTGCAAAGTCACACTGGCTTTTTGTTGTATAATTAAGATATCGTTACCAGGATATACCAAACACTAAGTTTGGTATTGACTATGTTGCTTATTAGAATCAACATAAAATTCCATTATTTTCTTTATTTGTCAGTTTTAACAGCTTTTATCCCATAATCTGAAATTATAACACCCTCGTAACACCGATATTCTGACCAAAGCTTCTGTACACAATAGGTGGTCCAACCTAACAACAGTTGCTATGAAAGAACACAATAATGTCTGGGCCAATAATCTGTAAGCCGACAGTAAGCTTAGGATAGAGCAGTTATTCAATCAGGTTGACTCCATATAGAGGCAAGGGCACTTTCTATCTTCGCCTTTCCAGACTTTTCCGATCCTATGATGACATCCATTGGTGTCAGTGGTTAGATAGGTCACTGTTGAGCAGGTGGCAGGGGGTGGACGTCCATCTGTCCACTGTCTGACTCGGACGAGGACTACCCCGTCCAGCACCAGAGTCAGGGAGACGAGCCAAACAGGACTCCATGTAGAGGGAAGGGGGCCAATAGGGTACCAGACTAATGAATAAAAAGCCGGTAGGCTGCCGTAAAGTCAAGTTACCCCAGCAGCGGGGTGTCCTGGACCATTGCATTTGGATGCTATTATAACCACCCACTACTGGTGAGAACATGATTTCAGCTTTAGCAATTGGTCCAAATATGATTGCATTCACATAGTTAACAAGCAGTCCATCAGTTTAGATCACACAGTGAATCACATTGATGACATGTTTTTGTTTTTGTTTTGTTTTTTTGATTTCGTAACAAGATATTTGGAGGAACTTGCAACAGATCAAAGTTCAGCCTGGTTCAGCTTTGTAGGACTTCTTTGAGGTCTTCCATCAGATTGAGACTTTGAGATGGCTGATATTGACTGGTACTGTTCTGTATTGTGTTATTTCCTGCAAAGTCTCTAGTGAAGTGACGGTAGAAATCATAAGCTTTTGCTTGTTTTTCTTGACAAATACACCGAAATCAACAAGTAAGACACTACTAAAATTATGGCACTTTTCGCATCGCCAAACACTCAATTTTCTTGTTTTTTTTTTGTTTGTTTGTTTTTCTGTCATTTTTTGTAAGAAACCATCGATAAGAATACAGATATTATATACATACATACATACACACACATACACACACACTCACCGACACCACCATGTCATAAAACTCATGCCCTGATGTGTATAAAAATAGAGTGTATCCATACAGCATTGCATAAGAAAAATAACCATAGTACCCCTGAACGAACTGAATCTATGGCATCCCATTGAGTATAGCTCTGTGGAGATACGATACATAACAATACAGATTGGCGTCAGAACATCGATATCTGTGTTTGCGTATTATGTGGGGTGAAATATATATTTTTTCCTTTTTCTTTCCATAAAGGGGGGCACAGTGTGATAGGTCACTGAACCCCACTCAAGATATGAGTGAGTGCTATATAAACACATGATTAGCTCTGTTTCTCGCTCATACACGCACACGGTTTCAAAGAAACATCAAACGGAGAGTCCGTCCACAGTGTCCAGACTGCAGGACGACTCCGGCAAAAAGTCCATCAGTTATAGTGTAGGTCACCAAGTGGCTGAGGTTAGTCAGAGTGGGCTAGCTCTAGTGTGTGTGTGTGTGTGTGTGTTTTGTGTGGGTTATCAGGGCCTACTCTCAGCTTTACACCACTGCATGTTCAATGCAGACGATACGTCTGATTCAAAGACCAGAACCTACCATCCTACTGACCTGCTTAGCGATTTCAAGTCATAAGGTTACATTAGCTCTGTTGATGGCCTCATTAAGATTGTAGCATTATCAATGGACAGCACACATTGATAGATTATTGCAGAGGAGCAAAAAAATAAGGCCAAAAATAAGGTCATACATTTCAAAAGAGGGCTGAAAAGGATTTCAACTTTTTCCCCTCGATAGACACAAGGTGCTGTTCATTTTTTACGATGGAAAAGAAAAATCCTAACATCTTGTAGGTGCTGGATGTTTCAATAACTATGCACTGCTTTTCCTGCTTTGATTTTTATGTTGGAGACGCACAGTAGTCACCGTTTTCATTAACCTCAATTCAAGACCACCACATCCAAGGTCTGGTGGCCTAGTTATCTAATCCCAATATGAGCTATTTATGAATTTAGATCTATGCGCATGCTTGCTGGATATCAGAGAAGTCTCAAATGTGACGAGTACAGTTTTATACGAAGGGCGCCGTCTCGTATCATTTACTAATGGCCCTCGCTTGCAGCAACCTCCATCCACCTATTCATCTGACCAGAGCTTTTAGAAAATAGCTTCATAATCATTCGAACACAGTCCCCTCATTCTAGAGGAAGAATAAAGCTTTGGCTGAATTGGATTTATGTAAGCTATTAATGCATTCTTTTGCCTTGACCGAGTCTGGTAGGTTTCCTCCAATTTCCAATTAAACGTCTCATTCAAATTCCTGTGACGGCCTCGATTGCCCTGCTTTCCCGACATCCCTCTCGACACCCACCAAAGTTGTGAAAACAACAATCTTGTCGCAGAACAATGAGCTAACGAAGGAGCAGTGGATTTGGCAGGCAGCGCTACAGCGGATTGTATGAAATTTCGCTTGTGGGGCCTTGTTTTTCTTTTAATGTCATTCATTCATTTTTAAAGGAACACGGAGGGAGCTTGGTGTGGGGAGGGGGGGAAAGCAGATTTGCACAGGAACAGCGATGCCATTGTACCAGTCGCTGTCCATGGTCCTGAACTCTTGTGCGTTCAAACTGTTATATTATGCCAGAATGCTTAATATTATATATAAATATGCCTGCGGTTAGCAGGCAAAGAACAAATGCAGTCGATACTGCAGCTGAAATGTGGGCTAAAATGACCAATGTGTTTCTAATTTTTTCTAAGTTTCTATGCTCTTCAAGAGCTTTTCATGTCTCCACAAAAGAAGAGGGAATGCACTGTGCTTCTCTTACGTCTGCCGGTGGACCATGTACAGTGTTTACTGATAAAGAAAGAGGCTTTGAGCGCAGACGTTTGCGCAGTCTTCCTTGGCATCGTAATTGCCTTGCTGAGGTGGGCAGCAGATTTGGGCTACTTAGCTAAATACGAAGAGGGAAGTGGCAATAAATTATACAAATCTTCACTGCTTTGCTATGGCCATGTCCTGATAAAACGAAATGAGGGGAAATTGCACTTCCTTTTTACAGTCACAAAAGGGGTTTCGTTCAATAGATACATGCAGTGTTTTGCACTAAGCCTTAGCTATTCCTCTTTTGGATTTCAAGAGAAAGGTGTTCATTGGTTTCCTCGGTAATGGTGATGAAAATCACTGCACTAAAATGTGTATTCTACAGTGGACAAGTTATGAGCTCACTTAGGGATATTTAACCCCAGTGACCACACAGCACGATCAGTAGTTGATACTGCGATGACATTGAGGTGTATATACAGGTGAGTAGAGATTCCTTTGCTGTTGTTGCCACTGCTGTTGTACGTTTGTTGTGTATGGTACAAAAGATCCATCATGTATCAACCTGCTTTGCGGGCACAGTGGCACACACTTACACAGTAGACCCACAAAAGTGGTGTCCCCAGGTGCGTCTCATACGAGTCCCACACGATCCGCCCTATACGTCGCTTGACGTCCTTGGCCGGAGAGAGAAGTTGGCCGGGACGCATCCGCAGCAGGCCAGCCAGAGAGACTTCTGGATGTCTGGGTTTCTAAACGCATAAATGATGGGGTTTATGACTGAGTTGCATGTGGCTGGCAGCACGGTGGCGTACGTGTAGATGGCTGGGTAGCTGGAATCAGCCACAATGGAATACATGGCAAAGGGCATCCAGCAGGCGGCGAAGGTGCACAGGATTGCGGACAGCGTGGACACGCCCTTGGTGGTGGAGATGGCGGCGAAGTGGTGCTGCTGCACAGCGATCTGCTGCGCGTGACGGAAGGCGATCTTGCAGATCTGCAGATAGAGTTGCATGATGAGTGCAAAGACCAGCAGGAAGGTGACGGCCAGCGCCACAGCGTTGTTCTTGGTCACTGGGCGGCACACGCTGCAGTGCGCTTCATCCGCCAGGCAGTTCCAGCCCAGGGCAGGCAGAAGGCCCAGAGCGATGCAAACCAGCCAGATGAGCGCCAGCATGGCGTAGGTGAAAGTAAGGGTGCGTTCTGTATTATAGGTGAGAGCATTGTAAAGCGAGAGGTAACGGTCCACCGTGATTGCCAGGATGTTGAGGACAGATGCCGAGAAGGCCGCAATCAGCAGCCCCACAGAGGCCAGCGTTGCTAGCTCAGTGTCCAGCGCATAGATGGAAATGAAGTTGAGCACCAGGCCCAGGCCTGCCAGGAGGTCAGCGGCGGCTAGGCTGCCAATGAGGATGAAGGTGGGCGCCCGCAGGCTGGGGGCATAGAAGAGTGCCGCCAGCACCAGAGCGTTCTCGCAGGAGATGAGTGTACCCGTGACACACAGAGCAACGTCCCATGGGCTAACTGGAGCCAGTGGATGCAGGTCTGCCCCACTTCGCACCAGAGAGGAGTTACGCCCGTCAGGCAAAAGCCATGCACCACCCAGAGATGAGGAAGAGGAGGAGGGAGAGGAAGAAGAGAAAGAGGCGTTCGGAAGGTGGCTGCTCATCGCTGCTGCAAGAGAGTGAATCATAGCTGAGAGAGAGAGAGAAGGGAAGGAAAACATTCTGTGAGAATGACCTCTCAGCTTATAACAGTAATAACTATAACAGCAATACAAAATAACACAAATAACAATAATGATGGTGCTGATAATGATAGTGGAATAATTATCTTCTTCCAGTGGTCTATTTATACACACTCTAGAACCATCTGTGCCTCAAACACCACCCCTCCATCATCCACCCCTACAACACATCAATTCTCCTTCATTCACTGTCGTTCAACCCCCATTATTTGCCCTTCTATTATCTGCCCCTCCTTCTTCCGTCTCTTCACAATTCACTCCTTCATCGTTCATTCACTCTGTCATTCACTCCTCTAATTATTTGTCATTCATCCTGCCATTGTTCCCCCCCATTTTTCACCCCTCCATTCTCAATTCTTCACCCCTCCTTCATCCACTTCATCATTCACCCTTCTATCATTCACCCCTCCATTCTCACTCCATCATTTACCCCTCCATCATTCTCCCCTCCATCATCCACTCCATCATTTACCCTTCTATCATCCACTCCATCATCCACCCCTCCGTCATCCACTCCACCATTCTCACTTCATCATCCACCCCTCCATCAATGTCACCACTCCATCCTCCAGCCCTCCAACATGCACGCCATCATTCTCATTTCATCATTCACCTCTCCAATATTCGCAGCACTCCATCATTCAGCCCTCCATCATTCTTCCCTTTCCGTCATCTACTTCATCACTCACTCTTTAATTATTCACCCTCCCATCATTCACTGTCACTCTTCCCTCAATAATTCACTCATTCACTTCTTCATCATTCTTACCACTCCATCATTCAGCCCTCCATCATCCGCTCTATCATTCTCACTTCATAATTCACCTCTCCCTCATCCACTTCATCATTCACCCTTCCATCATTCACCCCTCTATCCTCTACTCCATCATTCACCCATCCATCATCCACTTCATCATTTACCCTTCCATCATTCATCCCTCCATCATCTACTCCATCATTCATCCCTCCATCATCCACTTCATCATTCACCCTTCCATCATTCACCCCTCTATCATCTACTCCATCATTCACCCATCCATCATCCACTCCATCATTCACCCGTCCATCATTCATCCCTCCATCATCTACTTTATCATTCATCCCTCCATCATCCACTTTATCATTCACCCTTCCATCATCCACTTCATCATTCACCCTTCCATCATTCACCACTCTATCCTCTACTCCATCATTCACCCATCCATCATTCACCCCTCTATCCTCTACTCCATCATTCACCCATCCATCATTCACCACTCTATCCTCTACTCCATCATTCACCCATCCATCATTCACCCCTCTATCCTCTACTCCATCATTCACCCATCCATCATTCACCCCTCTATCCTCTACTCCATCATTCACCCATCCATCATCCACTTCATCATTCACCCTTCCATCATTCACCACTCTATCCTCTACTCCATCATTCACCCATCCATCATTCACCCCTCTATCCTCTACTCCATCATTCACCCATCCATCATCCACTTCATCATTTACCCTTCCATCATTCATCCCTCCATCATCCTCTTCATCATTCACCCCTCCATCAACCACTCCATCATTCACCCCTCCATCATCCACTCCATCATTCACCCCTCCTTTATCCACTTTATCCTTCACCCCTCCATCATCCACTTTATCCTTCACCCCTCCATCATCCTCTTCATCATTCACCCTTCCATCATTCACCCCTCCATCATCCTCTTCATCATTCACTCCTCCATTATCCACTTCATCATTCACTCCATCATCCACTCCATTATCCACTCCATCATCCACTCCATCATTCACCCTACAACATTCTACCCTTCTGTCATTCACTGCTTCATAATTTGTCCCTTTGTCATTAAATTGCCCTTTCATCG